>NC_064921.1:223112084-223415713 GCF_023897955.1 Schistocerca gregaria
CCTTCGTTCGCACATCGTCCATGTCTCAAGGATCCGTTGACGGCATTCAGGATCATGTAGATGTTGAATGTTTAGTTTCCACGTGGTCTTACTGTTCCACACCTCTCTACGGGGAAGAAGCACCGTACAGATGTAAGCGCTGTGATCGGAAAATGCCAATGGCCAGCGTTCCGCGTCCTGGACATCATTTGCATGATCCCGTGAGATATAAATGCGATATAACCTGCTCGCCGAATGACTTGTCACATAGGTGTGTCCCGGTGCATCTCCATGTCGTAATTCCCACGTGTCACTAAGTACAAGGTCGTTGACAACGATTCGCAATTCCTGGCTGATGTTTGCTTGCGGCCATTGGTCTTTCTGGCTGAGAACACAGTTGAAATCTCCACGAATTACTACACATTCATAACGTCCATGGAATAGTGGAGCAATGTCTTCTGCATAAAATCGCGCCCTTTCCCGACGCCGATTATTGCCCGACGGTGCATAAAGATTGATGATGCGTGTCCCAAACGTCGTGAAAACCATTCCCCTGGCCGACAGAACATAAGACACGTTTTCCACTGGGAAGCGATCTCGCGCGTACGCTACCACCCCACTCCCATTGTGATCTCCATGTGACGAATAGGATTGGTAGCCTGCGATGTATGGGAGTGCAGCTATGTGGACTTCCTGCAGCAAAGCAATATCCATATCAGATGCCCAAATCGTTTCCGTCAGTAGGTGTATTTTGGCCGGTGAACGCACGTCATTTATATTTAACGTCGCAATACGGTTCGCATGGCGTTGAATCCCACTCTTTCGAGGCGCAACAACATCTCCCTGCATCGGCGCTGGGGGCTGAGTTAGAAGACGTTCTCTCGCCCCTCTCCCTTCACCTTCAGCAATTATTAGGCCGTCTTCGTGAGTGCCGGCTGTCTCTGTATGACGTCCGGCGCTTCCTCAATATCGTCATACCACATCTTTTCAGGCTGTGATATATTCGTGTCCATAGCCATAGTATCTGCGTCTGGAGAGCCAACTGGCTGTGATTCCTCTTCAGCATCACCACGTCCCGGTATCGTCAATGTAACAGACCGCTGTGGGTCTGATCGAACAGTTCCCATTGCCTCATCCTGTTTCGTAGAGGCTGTTGTGTCGTCTTGGTCCACAGGCACATCGTCGTCGGGGCAAGGGGAGTCATCCGGAGGAGATGTCGTGCGACGCCGCCGTTTCCTCCTTTTCGGGTAACGTTGTTTGCGTGATCTTCCTTCCGTGTCCTCAGATTGTGGGGAATCACGGCTGCCCGACAGAAAAGCATCCGTAGGAACTGGAAGTGTTTCGAGTCCCATCGTTGTACTTGGCGGGAGTTCGGTCAAACTAATGTTGTCGTCTCAGAGTACGTTCCAGACGGAACAGCATCCGTAGTGGTTGGAACTGCTTCGTGTACTATCGGTGTGCTTGGTGGGAGTTCGGTCTCATCTGATGTTGTCGCTGTAGATTGTATGCTCGATGGAGCAGCATCCTCTGTCATCCCGACGTCTGAGACAAGGTTTTGGAGAATGCCATCTTGATCTTCCACCGGGGCTCTGTCCTTTCGGTCATCAGCGGACTCAGTGAGGGCTTTGGCATAGGTGATCGGTAGTCCTGTCATCGCCGGCGATGGCTCCCGCACATCTGAAGGCAGTGGCGTAATCCGCCGTTGCATACAGTTCGACCTGAGGTGTCCCTCCTGGCCACAGCCACACATGTATGTGGTTGACCATCGTAAATCACCACCGCCCGACAACCACCAATTAATTGTCAGATAGGACGGTACATGCTTCTGAAGATCAATAGTGATCTGTCGTACTCCGTTAAGAACGGGGTACGTGGCAAATTGTGTCCAGCGTTCTGCCGTATGCCGTGTGCCGTATGGCTTAAAAGCCTCGATAACGTCTTCAGCCGGGAGCTCAAATGGCAGCTCAAAAACTAGTATTGTTTGTATACCCAGACCAGCATGTTCTACAGTTACCGTGCCGACATTCCCGTCACTATGGCAAAATCGGAGAGCTGCTTTTGTCGCTTGTAGAATTCTCTCACACGCCGCGTCATTTACCATCATAACATGCACCGTGGGACTAATGATGGACAGGTGAATTCCGACAATATCGCTTTGCGGTATCTTGACTTCCTCTCGAATGAATCGTTCCACTGCTAAAGCCTTTGGTCGTTCGTAGTCTTTGCAGAAATTGAATCGTAAAGTAGTTTTCCTGTACTTGTTCGCCATGATCGTTGTTACTATCCCGCGCGCAGACTGTCCACAAGTAAACAAACACTCGCGCAAGCCGCACAGGCGGAAGTGCCACTAGAGGACCGGCTCACATAGTCCAACGACGTCTCGGAAGTATACAACACTTCCTCCTAACACTTCCGCATCTTACAGTGTTGCCAGATTGTGCATATGGCCGGACTTACAGTTGTCAGGGGTGGTCAGTTTTTTTGGCCACCTTAAGTGAATGACTCGGACTTAAGTCTCTGTGGCGGCCGGCCGGCGATCAGTTTCATTGTCTAAGACTACGTTTTGTACGAAAGACGGTATACCGTTTGGCAACTACACTGACTGATTCTTTGAAATATGCATCTAATGCAGACAAAATTTCTTCGTAGGACAGAGTTGCTACGTCGCATCGGGGAAATAACTTGACTATCACACGGTACGTTTGTATGCCGACCGAAGACAACAAAAATGGCTGCCACTCGTTACCTTGAATTCGGCAGGCGGCGAGATGGAATCCAAATTGGCGTGACCACTCCGTCCAGATTTCCAATGCAGCTCCAAAAGGTCGAAACGTTGGTGCAACAGCGTGTTGTGGCTGCGTTAGCGGTGAAGCGGCTGCTGCCGCATCGTTTTGCATCGCACGTTGACCCTGGACGAGCTGTCCAAGGGCATGCAGTAAGGCCCGCGTCTGCTGATTCTGTAAGCGATAAAATTCGGACAGTACACCTGGAGATTATGGCGAAGCCATTACACAAGTAAATCAGGGCAATATCGATAAGAACGCGGTTGTGCCTCGTCGCCAATGTTGTGGTTGGCAGAAGAGCCAACCCCGTGTTGCTAGAGGAGACCGAAAGGCACGCGTTTTAGCTCACGCAGGCTGACGTGAGGTCTGGAACGGGACAAGGAAATTAGAATTTAGAAAAATGGACGTAGCTGGTGGAATACTTAACTTTAATCCATTAATGACGAACGTCGCTCTTGACAGTACATAATTCACAATATCAATAGTAACTGATAATGGCGCCTTGCTAGGTCGTAGCAAATGACGTAGCTGAAGGCTATGCTAAACAATCTTCTCAGCAAATGAGAACGTAAGTAGGCAGTGAATCATCGCTAGCAAAGTCGGCTATACAACTGGGGCGAGTGCTAGGAAGTCTCTCTAGACATGCCGTGTGGCGGCGCTCGGTCTGCAATCATTGATAGTGGCGGCCCGTGGGTCCGAAGTATACTAACGGACCGCGGCCGATTTAAAGACTACCACCTAGCAAAGTGTGGTGTCTGGCGGTGACACCACACTTTCATGCATGAAGCACCTTGTAGTAACATCGGTAGAACATTACGTAGGAAATCAGCATTCAGTGCACCATTCAGACTGCCATCGATAAAATGGGGTCCAGTTATCCTTCCTCCTATAATGACCGCACCATACATTAACCCGCCAAGGTCGCTGATGTTCCACTTGCCGCAGCCATCGTGGATTTCCCGTTGCTCAATAGTGCATGTTATGCCGGTTTACGTTAACGCTGTTGGTGAATGACGCTTCGTCGCTAAATAGAACGCATGTGAAAAATCTGTCATCGTTCCATAATTTCTCTTGTGCCCAGTGGCAGAACTGTACACAACGTTCAAAGTCGTCGCCATGCAATTCCTGGTGCATAGAAATATGCTACGGGTGCAATAGATGTTGATGCATCATTCTCAACACCGACGTTTTCGGGATTCCCTAGTCTCTCGCAATTTGTCTGCTAGTGATGAGCGGATTAGCCGCGACAGCAACTAAAACACCTACTTGGGCATCATCATTTGTTGCAGGTCGTGGTTGACATGGCTGAACACTTCCTGTTTCCTTAAATAACGTAACTATCCGGCGAACGGTCCGGACACTTGGATGATGTCGTCCAGGATACCGAGCAGCTTACGTAGCATCTTGATCACAATAGCCATACGTCAACACGATATCGGCCTTTTCAGCAATTGATAAACGGTCCATTTTAACACGGGTAATGTATTACGAAGCAAATACCGTCCGCATTGGCGGAATGTTACGTGATACCACGTACTTATACGTTTGTGACTATTACAGCACCATCTATGACAAAGCGAAAAAAGTGGTTCAACTAAAACATCCATATTTCTTTACGTACCACACGAATATGTAATAAAAAAGAGGGTTCCTATTTAAAAAACGCATTTGATATCCGTCGGCCGCGGTGGTCTAGCAGTTCTAGGCGCTCAGTCCGGAGCCGCGCGATTGCTACGGTCGCAGGTTCGAATCCTGCCTCGGGCATGGATGTGTGTGATGTCCTTAGGTTAGTTAGGTTTAAGTAGTTCTAAGTTCTAGGGGACTTATGACCTCAGCAGTTGAGTCCCATAGTGCTCAGAGCCATTTGAACCATTTTTGACCTATGGCAGCGCCATCTAGCGGGACAACCATATCGCCATCTGGTTTCTCCCTTCAAGCTAGACGAGTTTCGTTCTTTGTAGTTTTTTCGTTTGATGCTTATGCCCTGAGATATTTGGCCCAGTTACTTTCAATAAACCACCCTGTATATACACTTCTGAAAAAAGTTTGTACTCTTGAAAAGAAGACTTTGTTTTTAGTCGATAAGGCATATGCCACGTGGGGTATAGCACATGTACTTATAATGATTTCAAAGTCGCCCACCAACAGATAGCATAGTGGCATAACTACCAAAGTGCCACGCTTTAATAGGAAATACTCACAGCCATAAGGCTCAGTGTGGAGCAAAGGCGTGAATCAAGCTGGCAACGATGCCACATAGATGAATTCGTGCTACCTGCAGCGAACTAAGCGAGATTGAAAGGGGTCAAATTGTGGCCTTACGAGAGGCAGGATGGTCCTTTCGGATAACTGCCACACTGGATGGACGTGCTGCATCAATTTTGCGTCAGTGCTAACATCAATGGACTCGTGAACATTCTTAAACTTCTAAACGAGGTTCTGGTCGCCCACGCCACACAAACGCCCACCCAGAACGTCTTACTGTTAAGGACAGCAGCGGCAGACCATAGAGCTACCACGGCGCAGATAAAGGGCTTCTGATCCCAGACGTGTCAACACGAACTGTTGCGAACCGGTTATAACAGTGGGAATTATAGTGTCTCTTTTGAAATATTTTAGACGATATATTTGAAGTAAATAATAGAAGGAGTCTGAATAATATTCTATGGACATAAATGACAATTTAATTATGAAAATGTATTAAATTAGCTTCAAAGAAAGACTATATCGATTTCAATGTAATAAAAAGACATTATTTATTAGATGAGATTGTAGTGTATAACGTTCTCGAAACTATCATTATTATCTTTGTCGTTATATATAAGAGAAGAGAGATTTTTAAAATCACTTCGAGTCAGACAATTTCTTCTGCTGTACTTAAGGTACGCTTGCTATTGTAAAGCGGCAGTTTTTGTTCTATTTGTTCTCGTACGTAGCGAATGATTCAAATGTGTATTCTGTGCTTAGTGGCAATATATTTAGAAAAGTGAGTGCATTGTGTTACTTAAAGAACCCATGCAAACAGTACTTCCTGAATTAATAACTGCAAGAAGTTATTTAGCATTTTTTCAGTCTCTGCGAAGCGAGCAGCGGTGATCTTTGACTGGCAGCAATTGGCCGCCATTACGCGGCGTATTTAAATTTATTATTTTGTGTAACGTATCACCACAGCCGGAGCAGAAAGAATCACTTCAAGTTATTCAATTAACTAAAGTGCAAAGTTTCACTAATTTTATTTCGTCAAAAACGCATACTTTCAAAGATACGATTTACTCTAGGTCAGTGAACTTAGCATGCATTACATTTCGCCGAAAGCATTTGAAATAATTTGTAGGGAGCCTGGCGCTGATTTTAAACATAATTTAATATTTATCTTTGTCCACTTACAAATCAATCCCTTTCTTGTGTGTCACTTAATAATAATAATTAAAACCACAGAAAGGAAGGGCACACACACCTCTGCCTATCTTCACTCCCAGCACAGCAACAACGTGCACGGCTCGTCTGGTGCCGTCAGAGGATCATTTGTGATAGTTTCTTATTCACTTACTATCGTGTTCATAAGTGTCAAGTTCGTGTCTGAGAAATGCGTAAAATTTATTTTTGATATGCAAATAAGTAAATCTCAGTGCAGAGCAACAGAACTAAGTGAAAATTTATTTTTGAACGGAAGTATGGAGTCCACGCTACCCGATATGAAATCTAGACTAGGTGGCACAGTAGACAATTCGTCTACGAGAAAGCAGTCCGCTTCCAATGAAACTTAAATACGCCATCTGATTGCAAAGCAAAATGACTCCGTTTAAAATGATGCCCTGGAATATTGCTAATCTTTATCTTTAGTCTTGCAAAGAACTGTGCCAGAATTGTTATTGTACTTACACAGTGAATGAACAAAAAAATTAACTCATCTGACTTTCTGTAAAACTGCTTGAAAGTTCACAAGATAGCACTTTACTGAGATATTCTACTGAATTGATATGATATATTATTTCAGAAATACATTCCAAAAATCACTGTACCTCACAGTGGAAATAAACTTTGATGGTAATTAAATGTATTTGCCTATCTATGCGCACGGAACGCTCGTGTGCTCTGTGACATGTTGTTATTAGGAATAACGACGTGCCTATCAAAAATAAAATTTCATTTGGTAGACGATATCTTAGCAATTTTCGTAAATGTTTTTCATGTGCAATGCGAGTGTGTAAACAGAGTCATGAAAGTAAATGAAAATGGCGAACTAATCTTAACGATTGATAAATGAGACGAAAGACTCGTACGTTTAACTGTGCTTCATTCAAATATAACTAAAATGCAGCTAACAAGTCAGCAAAATATTTCTCAATTATTACCGCTCTTGACACTTGTTTCAACAATAAGACAGAATCATATGCACCGTCACAAAATTTCTACAGCAAACTTCAGAGATACGCAATGTTCCAACAATGAGAAGCTACACAGCTACAAATATAAAAAAAAACTGGATCACCTTAAAAGTTGTTTTGATCATTCTTCCATTAATAAATTCTCATTTGCTGAAAACATATTATTACAAAACCCTTTTGAAATAAAGCTGCTTCCATTACACAGCAGTCCAGTTTTATCCTTTTAAGCCAAGTACGTTGCCAGGTGCTCAAACACACTCTGACATACTCTGACAAAGGAAAGTTAATCTTTCGGACCGACATCTCTGGTCTCAAACTCAGTCTTACAACGGATATGATTATATAGATATTACAGAGGTTGAATACATTTAGCAAATTCGCAATTTCAATCACACTTATGGTCGAAATTTCTTGAAAATCGTCATGGGAAATAGAACAGCCCCCTTTCATCACCGCTCCCCTATTAAACAAGAATTTTGCAGAGTGGTTTCTGCTGATATAATAGCAGGAGGCACTCAAAAAATTCTTTATAATGAATAGTTACAAAGAATGGTACGAAATGTGTGATTACAAATAGCTGGGGTGGTTGACAACGTACACAAAATGTCAGTGAATAGGTACAAAGTGATACAAATAAACCTGGGCTGGTTGACAATGTATATAAAATGTCAGTGAACAGGTACAAAGTGATGATACAAATACGGTATAGACGTAAAAATATAAGTAATAGTACATACATGAAAACAAGCTGAAAACGGTCTGTTCGGAGTTCGTTATTTGCTTTTCTCGAATTTGTACAAAAAGATGTCTCCAAGGCAAAGCGACAATTTTGTATTGTTTATTATTCGTGCGCAGTCTTTGCTCAGAGTACCTGCGTCGCTGGAAGATGTGCTTGTTTTTTGCAACGAGGAGTGCGGAATTTCTAAAATTAGGCGAGCAGTGAGACTGACGCCGAGCACATGACTCGCGGCAATGCAGACGTTAAGTTCATGTGTGTTTAAGTAAAATGATTCAGTATTTTAATACAGAAGAGAAAGATTCAGATAGTGAGTTAGAATGAAGTTAGATGTAATGGGATTAGAAAAGCATATGGAGAGGAATGAAGGTAATATTTTCTATTTAGCTGCATTTCAGTCGAGCGCATTAAAGAGATGAATAGTTAAGTTCAGGATTTAATCAGTTTGCCCATTTTTAGAAAAATTATAGAACGGGGACAATTTCATGTTGTATTCTCACATGTATATTTGGCTTCCCTCGCAGTTGGAACTGCACAAAGTCACCTAAAGCTAACGAATAGCAGAGTTACAACCAAGTCAAATGAAAATAATTTTTTAAATGCAACTTTCCCATGCCGGCAGCTCCGTTCGGTTCGAGGGCCGGGGATTTTTTTGTTAATTTTGTAGTGAGATACGTGCTCTGTTCTCTGTAATAATTTGTTCGAAGTTAGATCTGCAGGTGCGCCTTTGTTTCTCATACGGGTCAACATACTTAATGTTGACAAACTATTTTCTTGTGAATATTCTTTCTTTTGCAATTCAGCATAAGACGGAAAACAGTCGTTCCCGTACCAGCATTGTTTAACCATTAGCTATGCCCAATTCAACAGAAAATAATACCGAGATTTTTTAGGAATTATTGCTTCCTGTTTTAGAAAATCAGACAAACTGGACAATGCAAGAGGTAGGTTCTTCTGTCACAGACAGCCACGCTACACCAAATATGGAAACATTACCGAATTTGGATTGCAATGCAAGTCTATACATTTCTTTCGTCTATGATGCACCTACTTCAGTTTTACAAGTTTTAGATTCCAGACTGGCGGAATCCATCACAACACAGACATTGCTAAGTCAGGTCACACAACAGAAGCAGTGAGAATACTGATGAACCATTCACTCATCACGCAATGATTAACGGCAGTTCTTTACAGACCAGTCACCTTGGAACTATGCTTCAGATTTTACTCACAGAAAACAATAAAATTCTGGCTATACATCCTGACAAAAAACAAGAAACTAACAAAATCCTAGTTAGTCAGCTCTCAACTGACATTGATAAAAAATTACAAAAACACAACGAAATGTTTGAGGGAAAAGAACAGAAAATTAATGACATTCTTACGACTCAACAAAGAAAAAGTAATAAAATGTTAGCGACACAACACGAAACATAAAGAAAATAATAAAATTTTAGCTGGTCAGCTATCAACTCATTCTGACCAAAAATTACGAAAACACAGTGAAACTCTTGAGAATCAGCTAACAAACGACACTGCCATAAAATTAAACAAAATTTCTTATCTTTTTGAAGCGCTTACAGAAAATCGCACAGCTGCAGACTTTTATTTTCGGAACGAGTTGTTCATGTGATTAATTTATGATAATGCATTAAAGAAACAACGCACAAAGAGAAAGATTTGCTTCTCAAGGAATTAAACAAAGTATTTCCCAGTGTTACAGTCGCAAGAGCATTCTGAGCAGATCAGTCATTTGGAATCGAAAATTAATAAAGTTATCAATAACATTACTACGCAAATAGAAGACAATTCTGAGAAAGTAGAACAATTACATCTCAACACAGACTCAAATTCGACAGACACAGTTCCCACACGTTTTACACAAACAGAAGAATTTCTTCCATTACAGTGTTTTCAACACGACCAGCGAACAGTGAACATGAACGCACAGGAGATTAACAGATTAAAAAGTAAAATTGTCATCATAGCGAAAAATTTGTCACATGGAGAAAATCCATGTGATTCTTCAAGTCAGATATATTTATAGTTGAACAAAACGTAGGCAGAATGAACAGAATCAGGGGCTTCGAAACACAACAGCGACAACAGCAAACATTTTACAACAGAAAGCATGCACAAAGTTGTCCAAGACACGACGTTTTCGACTGTACATTTTCTCTTACTGTACGAAAAGTTCCAAATGAAAAAAAAAGGAAATACTGTCTTCATCTATTAGACTGCATCCAGCAATACTCTTTTTCCTTATCTCCAGCTTGCCCAGTAACTCACACATTAGAGTTCATTTGTAGTTTTTTATAAGGCGATACCGCCATGCGAATGAGCCCAATAACCAGACAATGAATGCTATTCTGCCGAAGAATTCCAGAATGAATTTTTTGCCGCGTATTGACCGGAAACGACACAGTGAGGCTTCAAAGATCAGTTAATCAGCCTATCCTTTTTTGAGAATTCGCAATTCGCGACAGTTAACTCGATTTTTGAGTACATAGTGCAACAGAACCATCATTTAAAAGAGCCATACAGTGAGACAGGTCTCATTCAGCTTTCTGTTTAAAAATTTTTTTTTCACTGGGTGTTTCTTTACTTATGGACAACCAAAAGAAAGAATTGATGCATTCCGCAACCTATTTCAATTGCTTGAATTCCTGCAGTCTGACTATTCTTTCGTTAACAAAAATTTATCTCAAACAACAGAGGGTACAACTGTAACAGAAATTAAGAGTATAATGGAGCATTTAATAACATACACAAGAGACCATACGGCAATGGTCAGGGGTATCAGAATAATTACAACAGGCGTAACAGTTTTAACGGACAGCCTCAGTACAGTCAGCAACAAAATTTTGCTGGCAACAACCAAGAGGAAGATAATAGTAGTCACAATTCGTCTCAGCAAATTTACGGATCAGAGCAGAACTAAAATAGTAATAATCAGGGAAACAATTATGTTCATCGAAATACCGAGTTACATTCCATACGTGACGCACCATACAACAGAAAGTACGACAGCAGACAACAGATACACAATCATAATTACACCCACAGTAACAGCAATGACAACAGGCTAAATGATAGTTATGAACAGCAACAACGTCATATTTTAACTGAACCAAATAGTCGCTTCCATCCTCCACAATCTGGTAACGAACAAAACACGCGAACTGTACAGATAATTGTGATACCGGTACGCTATCATCAGAGTAGAAACAATAATGACAATGCCTAGAATCTCAGCATACTGTAGACGTCCACAGCAAAACGTCATCTACAGACAACATGAATGCAGTAACAGAAATTATTATTACGTTGGAATTCATAAGAGACATTTATTGCAAGAAAAAGAACAGTCTCAAAAGAATGTATACCATCCGACTATAAACATACAAATTGACTGACATAATTTCACTGCAGTAATTAACTCCGGCAACGGCCTTGCCGCAGTGGATACATCAGTTGCCGTCAGGTCACCGAAGTTAATCGCTGTCGGGCGTGGCCAGAACTTGGATGGGTGACCATCTTGGCCGCCATTCGCTGCTGCAATTTTTCGGGGTGTACTCAGCCTCGTGATGCCAACTGAGGAGCTATTCGACCGAATAGTAGCGACTTCGGTCAAAGAAAACCATCATGACGACCGGGAGAGCGATTTGCTGTCCGCACGTCCCTCCTATCTGCATCCTCAGCTGAGAATGATACGGCGGTCTGATGGTCCCGATGGCCCATTTTTGGCCTGACGATGGAGTGCTTTAATTGACTCTGGATCTCCAGTTACAGTGGTTGGTAATGTAGCATTTAATAAGTGCAATACGAGTACTTCTTGCCCTACATTCCAAATACAAATAACTAAAATATGAGGAGCAGTTTCTGAAAAATTAGTAGATGCAAACTACGGACACACATAAAATTTGCTATTCATGACGACACATTCTATGCAAACTTTTGGATCAGCCTACTTTTAACATGTGAATTATGCTAGGTACCCATTTCTTGACAGAAAGTAAAAGCGATTTGGGACTTTAGCGATCAAGATGCGTTACGGTTTCAGCAGAGAATTTCAATGGACGAACAAAAAATTAACATTAGAGGTTTTTTGATACACAAAGCACACGCAGTAGTATACATAGCAGTATACATCATTTTTCACTGACACGTCTTTTGCTACCGACAATGCAGGTGAATAATCCAATTTCGATGTTTCGCAGACAATCCAAGCCAAGGTAGGCAATCGTGAAGCAGGAACAGATGAAGACAGATAATAGTTTTGAAGAAGTTGTATGATCACATTCATATGTTTTTGACAATGTACCCGGTACTGTGCGAGGATTTTGTATGAATTCCATGTAAAACCTCATAAGACATCTTTTTCAAAGCATTACTCAGTATCTTTAATTTTTAGAGACAAAGTAAAACAATAATTAGAATCTATACTCGTACAAGGCTTTACTGAACCGGTGGCATTTGCATATGTCAACCCATTACTCGTGGTTCCAAAAGAAGACGGATTGTTGAGGGTTGTGCTAGATTCACGACACATTAATAGCATTAGAGTTACAGAAACAGGTAGGCCGCAGACACTTAATGAATGGATACAAAGTTTTCATGGAGGAACAGTATTTTCGACGATACATTTAAAGTCCGGATTTTGGCAAACAGAACTTCACCCCAAATGTCATAAACACACTGCCTTCTTATACTTCGATAATTGTTATCAATTCTGGACAGATATCATTTCTGGCGTGAATACTATTTTCCTATCTAATTTAAAAGAAATAATCACAATGTATGTCGAAGACATACTTATTGTGGAAGTGACTTGGCATAAACATAACTGTACATTAAACGCACTACTGGATGCATTATCACTCTAGGGTGTTACAGTCAATCTAGGTAGATCAGAATTTGGAAAATAATCTATTAAGTTTTTAGGCTACATCATATCTGTTGACTGAATCGAATCTGCCCCGATAAACTTTAGGGTGTCAGAGGCATCACTGTACCCACAACCAAAAAACAACTACGAAGTTTTCTTGGCCTCATTAATTTTTTGGGCGTTTCATTCAGTTTTGCACAGACTAAGACTTTGTCAGCTAAGTGGTAAAAACTCAAATTGGTTCTGAGATGATCAGGCACTAACTGAATTACTGAGTTTGAAATATGTTTTATTGACTGCCCTTCTATTATCGGACCTAGATCTTTCAAAATCTTTGTATTGCAGCTGATAGTTTCAAAACGGCCCTTAGCCTTCATCTCTTCCAGGAAACAGAAGAAAATGGACTGATCGTCAAGCAAAGAGTTGCCTTTACTAGTCGCACACCTTCCCCGGTAGAAAGAAATTATTCCACTACAGAACTCGAAACGTTTATCAGTCGTGTGCGCTTTTACAAAAAATTTCGTTATTTCTTATGTAGCAAACATATGGGAGTGTATAAAAAGACTACTGTGCAATTCAGTCCTGATGTCCGCTAAATTTTCACATGATTGTCTGGGACGATGGAAACGTTATCAACAGGAATTAAATTTCGCAGTCATCCATGTTCCAGGTACACAACATGCATTTGAAAACTTTGTGACTTCTGCGTTAAAAGATCATTGCTAAAGAACTGCAAAAGGCTTCAGTCTCGAAGAATGTCAAACAATATGGCACGACAAACAAAATTATACTATCTTTACATGGTATGAAATTACATTCTTTTCAAACGTCCATTCTCTGTATTCCTTACGCTCTCACCAATAAACTGATATGATCTATACATCTCAACTACTCTCATTACGGACCGAGAAAGTATTTCCTCATACTTCGTCAAACATTTAAAGAACGTGGAGAAAAGAATTGGGCGCATTCTGGCGAAATGCAAACTCTACCATCAAGCAAAATCTTTCACTAAATCACATTTGGCTCCACTTTTTCCAGTTATAACGATTAAATACGTCATTAATCTGCGGTCGTCCTCTAAGGGCCTGTTCCAATGGTAAAAAGAGTTTTGTGTACATGTTTGTTGCAGCCACGCTAACATCAAAATTTGTTTCTTTTACGCGACTTTGCAGAGCTGCAGCTAAAATTGTTTCAGCTACATTCACTAAGAATTTTTTGCCACCCAAAGAACACGTAAAAAGGTTAAGTCTGACAACGGACCACAATTTTGTTCCTCAACCTGGACACGTAAATAGCACAACAGAAAGATTAACCCATTTTTATTTCCAGATACTACGTAGTACATCTTGAAACACTTAGAACGAAAACTTCGAGAGGTCCATCCCATCATCAACATAAAACCGTTTATTGAATAGTTATTTGACTTTTTTCTAATGATGACGACACCGCACCGATACATAAAAGTTACGTTGTGACAAATACTACATTTTCTTTTGTCATCAGCAGTTTACACGTATTTAGTAGTTAAGCTTTTTCTGCAACTTTTCTTTCATTCATTTTTATGTACATATAGTACATAAAAATAACAAATGTTTCCCTCGTAGAGTAATATAATATAAGCCATGTAGTATGTTTATTTTCACTGTCTCGTGACTTTTATGTAATATCTACAACGATTGTTACAGAGCATACGACTGACACAAATCTCTACAATTCATAGGTTACGTAGTCCGCTCCCGGTAGCTGAGTGGACGCCGGCACGGTAGCTCAGCGTGTTAGGTCAGAGGGTAACGTGCCCTCTGTAATTAAGAAACTGAGTTAACAGATCAACAACGAACTTAAATGGATGTCATACGACGTCCGCCCCGAGCAGATGTAACGAACTAAAGCGAACAAAATTAAAATTTAAAAAAAAAGTGGTCAGCGCGACAGACTGTCAATCCAAAGCGCCCGGGTTCGATTCCCGGCTGGGTTGGAGATTTTCTCCGCTCAGGGACTGGGTGTTGTGTTGTCCTAATCATCATCATTTCATACCCATCGACGCGCAAGTCGCCGAAGTGGCGTCAAATTGAAAGACTTGCACCAGGCGAACGGTCTACCCGACGGGAGGCCCTCGTCACACGACTTTTAATTTCATTTGATAGGTTACGTAAAAGAAGGCAGAATTGACGTTTTCGCTAAAGACAAAGGCATCGCATAAGATAAAAGCAACATGAGAAACAATAACATAAAATTTTGCACGTTATAATGCATTTTCTCTTAGAGGCTAAGTACAGAAGTATGAAATAATGAATTCCACATAGCAAGGATAAAACAGGTGGCGTATACATATTTGCTCAGGTATAACATGTACTGTCAATAATCGAAGGAGATATTTAATTTCAACGTCTTCCACTGAGATACTCTAACACTGAACTATAACCAGGTTTTTTTCATTGACTGTATGAATTTTACTATAGCTCGTGTACGTGAAGTGAGAACTTCAGAATTTATATAGATGAAGAATGTGAAGCGATGATTTGTGAACATTGATAATGAGGATATGATGAGATAATAAGACGTTAACCTTTAACGACTGTTATGCAGACATTTATGATTTATGGTATGAAGTGTGTGATATTGGTGTTATGGATTGTTAGGAATTACGTGATGATTTTACCCTTGCTGCATGGTTTGTTGATTGTGTTTTGGTGTGTTTATCTGATGAGTAGTATTTCTAATGGTTTGCTATAAGGTGTTATAAAACGATAATACACATGTACGAATTTACAGGAAGATAAACACTTTACCATATGCATTCTTTTCTCTGTGAATGGCAACGGGGAGGATTAAAGACTTACTTTGATGAATTTCTGACTTTGCTTGCGCCAATGGTTTTTTTTTCTCATTCACAGGGTAATACTATTTCTCATTGTTTTTCAGCTATAGTTAACCAATCTTATTAGGAAAACATATTTCTGAATTATTTTCATTCTTTGTGTTTACTTTGCTTGTTCTTAGATATTACGTACCCTTCTAGACACCACTTAAATTCTGCTTTTGGGGTAATTATAAGTAAATGGCACTTGCATGGGTTGAGGTTTCATGATCATGTTTTCATCTGCATTATGTTTTCTGACTGAAAGACGACAGACAATTGTAATAAATTCTTTTTCCTACAGTAGCAAAATAGTGTGCACATTCTTTTCTTTTCCTTGCTTTTACCCTGTATCCTCAAACACACTTACTCGAGCATAGAAAAAAAATACATTCTACAAAAATTACGGCTGTACTTTCGCTTAGCAACACGAGTAGTCCATTGGTACTCGATGTAAAAAGTAAGAAGACTGACAAAAATGTTCAACTTTTGATAGTTTTACAATGCTTTGTACATGTAATGATTATTATATTTTAATGTTTCTTCCCTTTCACAGCTTAAAAGAGATTTCGATTGTGATTATTTTCGTTTCTGATATATAAAACGTAATTTCAATGTTCTAAGAACTGTTTGTTATTCTTTGTCGTGTACTTTGAGAGTTTAATACACATAGCTTTAGACAAATGTCTTAGCTTTATTTTGTTTCTCTGTATTGTAACAGAATATGTTTACTTTGTGAAATGAACTCATTCTCAAGATACAGCGGTGGTGGTACTTTTTCTCGTATTATGAACAATTTCTTTACCATGAGATACCACATGGATTGTCAGGATTTTCGATGACTTCACAGACATTTGCTGAAAATGACATAGGAGTACCTCTTATGAGTGGTCCGGATCTGAGTTGTCACAGGATTTATTATGGATAAGCACTGTATGCACTGAGTCTGCTCTTATCGGTCTCACGAACAATCATGAAACAAGGTTTTCACCAGATGAGTTATTACAAAGTTATAAGTGCTAAAAAGCACTTCAGTATATGCTAGGTAGTGTTCTGTGTACACTCACGTGAACAATTTTGTGTACAACAAGCAAAAGAGATATTGCTTCATACATACTTTCTATGACTAAAAGACAATGTAATCACAGTCAATCTCACGAGCTTTTGTGTAGAATACTTACAAAAATAGTAACGCCATGAATGTCGTTTTGCCAACAGTTGATCACTTCATAACCAGTGCACACCAATGGAGCTGACAATTATTTTTAACTTAAGCGTACTTCTTTCAAACAAAAAGTAACATATTGTGAGTGTACCGAAGTAACATTTGATATTTACATGGAGTGCACCTGAGCACGAAATGTAAAAGACTTTTTGCAAATTAATTTAAGTGTGACTGAGCACTACTAATTTCAAAAGGAAAAATTTTTTCCTTGGCTTTTTTACAGTGCAGATCTTCACATCACATGTAGATATTGTGTATTCTGTAAACTTTTTATGTTTCTCTATGATATATTGTACTACTTCCCAGCTTACTAAAACTTTTGTGCAATACTGTATACACAAATTTTTCAGTATACTCTTTGCCATATGCAAAAATCATGCTGCAAAATTCTGCCATAAAGGCAGTGGGATAGTAAAACACAACAATTGGTATTTTGTAATAGCTCTGGAATTTATGAATAGTTTGGGTGTCTCAAACACAAAGCGACAATTTTGAATTTCTCATAATTCGCGCGCTGTCTTTGGTCAGGGTATCTGAATCATTGGAAGATGTGCTTGTGTTTTTCATCACTGCTTGGCAGCAGGAGTGCGTGAGCTCTGTAGTTAGAGGAGTCGCGAGACAGACGCCGAGCAGAGAACTCGTGGCAATGTAAACGTAGTGTTAAGTGCATCTATGTTTAAGTAAAATGATATGTGTTTCAGTATTGTGAAGCAGAGGAGAAAGATTCGATTAGTGATTTAGAATGAAATGAGGTGTAATGAGATTAGAAAAGCATATGAGGAAGAATGAAGGTAATATTTTCTACTTAGTTCACTGTAGTTGCGCGTAGTTTGGAACCATTGTTGAATGAGCAAACCATATCAGGGAACGTCATGTTTTTCATTAAAGAGTGAGTAATTTTCACTTTAAGGTGTTCTGCAAATTTATTAATTATTTGCCTAGCATTTGTGATAGTAAGAGTTTGATATCAGTGTTGCCCTTTGTCAGTGTTAATGACTGTTGTATCATGAATTTCATACAAGTTATAATATATCAGATAATTTAAAAACAGTTTGTTAAAGAAATATTTCACCTCAGAGAATTGCCCGCATCCTCAATCCAAGTCATTTTTATTTAAAAAGTGTCTCACTCAGTGATGTGTAAAAAATAGTTTACTTGTTGTCGGGGGCACTGCACTAAGCTCGTAGCAACTGCAGCTGGCACAAAGAGAGCAGCGGGCACCGCATTTCCAAGCAATTACATTTCGAGGTAAGATTTTTTCATGTCAGTATCAGTTTGCCACAAAAAAAACGCACAGTGACCATTTCATGTACAGCATTATTAGACAGATCATTAACACACAGGATCCACTTTGTTTAATTAAAGAGATTAATAAAAACGTTTTGCGTTTAATGAATTTGCACATTCTTAGAAAGATTATAAAACAGGGCCAAATTCAAGTTGTATTCTCGCAGGCCAATACGTCTGGTTTCTCTCGCAGTTGGAAATGCACGAAGTCACCCAAAGCTAAACAACAGCAAAGTTTCCACCAACAAACCAAGCCAGCCCGAGTTCAAAATCAAATGAAAGTAATTTTTTAGGGAAACTTTTGAAGTGTACATAACTTACAGTAACAAGTCATTCTACATATATGGCATGATACTGAAGACATGGCATAACAAGGCGCTTGATGTGGAAAATCAGTAATCTAGTTCAGTCAAATGCAATGTCATAAATACATGCAGCTGTACAATAAATTACAAAGCATAACAAATTCATTACAGTTAGCTGCAAAAATGTTGAAATAAAGACATAAGAACAAGTAAGAATTCCTGTGAGTTCAAATGATGTTAAAAAGATGCACACATTTCATTCAACATGGCAAAACTCTTTACAAAGCAGTAAGAATTGTTTGTTCAGACGATTAAGAAAATTTTATGAAGACAAGTGAATATTATTATTAGTTCAAATAAAGCAAGAAAGGCACACATACTCACAGGGGTAGCGTCTTAGGTTCATAATCAGAACGTCTTCGGTCCTGGCTTCGAATCCCGCCTCTGCTTAAATTTTGATTAATAATCAGCATTGGCGGCCGAAGACTTCCGGCATAAGGAGTCGCCCTTCATGTTGCCAACGGCCTTGTCAAGGAGGGCGGAGGAGCGGACAGAGGTTAAGAGCACTCCCTTGTCCTAGGGGAAGTACTTGTGGCCTGTGTTGAAGACGTGTCACGATGATCTCTCCATTGGCAAAAGAACCCAGAATAGTCCCCCCATTCATACCTCTGGGAGGGGACTGCCAAGAGGATGGTTACCGTGAGAAAAACGTTAAATAATCAACGGAAGGATAACGTTCTACGAGTCGAGGCGTGGAAAGTCAGAAGCTTGAACGTCGTAAGGAAACTAGAATATCTGAATAGGGAAATGCAAAAGCTCAATCTAGATATAGTATGGGTCAGTGAAGGATTTCTGGTCAGATGTCAGCAGCAGCAGAAAATGCAATAATGGGAGTAGGATTCGTTATGAATAGGAAGGTAGGGCAGAGAGTGTGTTACTGTGAACAGTTCAGTAATAGGGTTGTTCTTACGAGAATCGACAGCAAACCAACACCGACAACGATAGTTCAGGTATACGTGCCGACGTCGCAAGCTGAAGATGAAGAGATAGAGAAAGTATACGAGGATACTGAAAGGGTAGTTCAGTATATAAAGTTAACGAGAATCTAATACTTATGGGAGACTGGAATGCAGTTGTAGGGGAAGGTGCAGAAGAAATAGTTACAAGAGAATATGGGCTTGGGACAAGGAATGAGAGACGAGAAAGACTAATGAGTTCTGTAACAAGTTTCAACTAGTAATAGCGAATACTCTGTTCAAGAATCACAAGAGGGACAGGTATACTTGGAAAAGGCCGGGTGACACAGGAAAATTTCAGTCAGATTACATCGTGGTCAGACAGAGATTCTGAAATCAGATACTGGATTGCAAGGCGTACCCAGGAACACACGTAGACTCAGATCACAACATAGTAGTGATGAAGAGTAGGCTGAAGTTTAAGACATTGGTCAGGAATAATCAATACACAAAGAAGTGGGATACGGAAATACTAAGGAATGACGAGATACAGTTACAGTGCTCTAAGACTATGGATACAGCGATAAGGAATAGCTCAGTAGGAGTTGAAGAGGAATGGACATCTCTAAAAAGGGTCATCGCAGAAGTGGGAAGGAAAACATAGGTACAAAGAAGGTAACTGCGAAGAAATCATGGTTAACAGAAGAAATACTTCAATTGATCGATGAAAGGAGGAAGTACAAAAATGTACTGCGAAACTAAGGAATAGAGAAATACAAGTCACTGAGGGATGAAATAAATAGGAAATGCAGGGAAGCTAAGACGAAAGGGCAGCAGAAACAATGTAAAGACATGGGGGAAAAAAAATTGTCGGAAGGACAGCCTCAACATACGAGAAAGTCAAAACAACCTTCGGTGACATTAAAAGACAGGGTTACGAGTACAACGGGAATTCCACTGATAAATGCAGAGGAGAGAGCAGATGGGTGGAAAGAATACATTGAAAGCCTCTATGAGGGGAAGATTTGTCTGATGTGATAGAAAAAGAAACAGGAGTCGATTTAGAGGTGATAGGGGATCCAGTATTAGAATCAGAATTTAAAAGAGCTTTGGAGGACTTATGATCAAATAAGGCAGAAGGAATCGATAGTACTCCATCTGAATTGCTAAAATCATTCGGGGAAGTGGCAACAAAACAACTATTTACGTTGGTGTGTAGAATGTATGAGTCTGGCGACATACCATCTCACTTTCGGAAACGCATCATTCACACAATTCCGAAGACGGCAAGGGCTGACAAATGCTAGAATTATCGCACAATCAGCCTAACAGCTCATGCATCGAAGCTGCTTACAAGAATAATATACAGAAGAATGGAAAAGAAAATTGAGAATCCGCTAGGTGACGATCAGTTTGGCTTTAGGAAAAGTAAAGGCACGAGAGAGGCAATTCTGACGTTGCGGTTAATAATGGAAGCAAGATTAAAGAAAAATCAAGACACGTTCGTAGGATTTGTCGACCGGGAAGCGTTCGACTGTGTAAAATGGTGCAAGATGTTCGAAATTCTGAAAAAAAGTAGGGGTAAAGTACAGTGAGAGACAGGTCATATACAATATGTACATCAGCCAAGATGGAAAAATGAGAGTGGATGACCAAGAAAGAAGTGCTCATACCAAAAAGCGTGTAAGACAAGGATGTAGTCTTTCGTCCCTACTGTTCAATCTGCACATCGAGGAAGCAATGACGGAAATAAAAGAGAAGTTCAGGAGTGGAATTAAATTTCAAGATGAAAGGATACCAACAATACTATTCGTTGATGCCATTGCTATCCTGAGTGAAAGTGAAGAAGAATTACATGATCTGCTGAATGGAATGAACAGTCTAATGAGTACAGAGTATGGATTGAGAGTAAATCGAAGAAGAAGGTAATGAGAAGTAGTAGGAATAAGAATGGCGAGAAACGAAGTAGATGAAATTAAGGAATTCTGCTAGCTAGACAGTAAAATTGCCATTGACGAACGGAGTAAGGAGGACATCAAAAGCAGACTCGCTATGGCAAAAAAGGCATTTCTGGCCAAGAGAAGTTTACTAATATCAAATACCGGCCTTAATTTGAGGAAGAAATTTCTGAGGATGTACGTCTGGAGTACAGCATTGTATGGTAGTGAAACATGGACTGTGGGAAAACCGGAATAGAAGAGAATCGAAGCATTTGAGATCTAGTGCTACAGACGAATGTTGAAAATTAGGTGGACTGATAAGGTAAGGAATGAGGAGGTTCTGTGCAGAGTTTGAGCGGAAAGGCATATGTGTAAAACGCTGACAACGAGAAGGGACAGGGAGATAGGACATCTGTTAAGACATGAGAGAATGACTTCCATGGTACTAGAGGGAGCTGTAGAGGGCAAAAACTGTAGAGGAAGACAGAGATTGGAATACGTCAAGCAAAAAATTGAGGACGTAGGTTGCAAGTGCTACTCCGAGATGAAGAGGTTATCACAGGAAAGGAATTCGAGGCGGGCCGCATCAAACCAGTCAGCAGAGTGATGACCAAAAAGCAAAACAAAAATGCTTACAATTGTCTATTCAAAATTATTTGGAAAATCTATGAGGAAGTATGTTATCAAGGCAGGCTCAAGGAGGATGGGGTGTTCTGTCACAACCTCCACTGACAACACGGAGTTTGAAGCGGTGGAATCATTGCTGCAGAATTGCTTTAATCTACATCTACATGGATACTCTGCAAATCGCATTTAAGTGCCTGGCAGAGCGTTCATAGAACCACCTTCAGCATTCTCTATTATTCCAATCTCGTATAGCGCACGGAAAGAATGAACGCCTATATCTTTCCGTACGAGCTCTGATTTCCCTTATTTTGTCGTGCTGATCATTCCTCCCCATGTGAGTCGGTGTCAACAAAATATTTTTGCATTCGGAGGAGAAAGTTGGTGATTGGAATTTCGTGAGAAGATTCCGTTAACGCCTTTCTTTTAATGATGTCCAGCCCAAATCCTGTATCATTTCTGTGACACGCTCTCCCATATTTCGCGATTATACAAAACGTTCTGCTTTCCTTTGAACTTTTTCGATGTACTCCGTCACTCCTATCTAGGAAGGATCCCACAAAGTGCAGCAGAACGGACAAGCGTAGTGTAGGTAGTCTCCTTAGTAGGTCTGTTACATTTTCCAAGTGTCCTGCCAATAAAACGCAGTCTTTGGTTAACCTTCCCCACAACATTGTCTATGTGTTCTTTCCAATTTAAATTGTTCGTAATTGTAATACCTAGATATTTAGTTGAATTTACGGCTTTTAGATTAGACTGATTAATCGTGTAACCGAAGTTTAACGAGTTCCTTTTACCACTCATGTGGATGACCTCACACTTCTCGTTATTTAGGGTCAGTGGCCACTTTTCGCACCATTCAGATATCTTTTCTAAATTGTTTTGCAGTTTGTTTTGATATTCTGATGACTCTATTAGTCGATAAACGACAGCGTCATTTGCAAACAACCGAAGACGGTTGCTCAGATTGTCTCCCAAAGCTTTTATATAGATAAGGAACAGCAAAGGGCCTATAACACTACCTTGGGGAAAGCCAGAAATCATTTCTGATTTACTCGATGACTTTCCGTGAATTACTGCCAACTGTGACCTCTCTGACAGGAAGTCACAAATCTAGTCACATATCTGAGACGATATTCCATAAGCACGCAATGTCACTACGAGCCGCTTGTGTGGTACCGTGTGAAAAGCCTTCCGGAAATCCAGAAATACGGAATACGGAATAGATCTGAAATCTCTTGTCATTAGCACTCAATACTTCATGTGAATAAAGAGCAGTGTTTCCACTGACCCACCTTTCTTAAACTGAGACATGGTGTGGCACTCTACTTCTTATTGCCACAGCTAATTGCACCATAATTCTTTCCATTAAGCTTTGTGCCCCCCCCCCCCCCCCATGAACCATATACCTTGCAGTTGGTGGGAAGGCTTGTGTGCCTCAGCGATACATCTTAATGCTGGTTAAGACTATGTCAGTCACTTCATGATGACACTGTACAGCCGTGTCCTGTTTCCATATACGTAGCGAACATTTCACTAGCCCTGGGCTAACACAGCCCAGAGACGTCGAATACTACAACAGTTATGGCCCAAAAATGCTTGTATAAATTCATTTTTCTGATTCGTCATTAAGACTGAGGCTCAGTTTACGTTTCGTGCGTTTTCTGATGTAAGTCACGTGTGTAATGTGGCAAAAAAGCAAGAACAGCTAGTGTTTGAAAGCCACCACGTCATCAGCCTGGTAGCTGGGTATACCACTATCCATCCTCCATACAACAGTTCCTCCACTTGCGACCACCTCAGACATGGCGTAGCCATGTACACCTGCGAAAGCATCCCTGTAGCTGACTTCACATACCTTCTGTCCGCCAGAAGCATAGCGATCACCGTCGTGGGGACACATATAGTCTCCGCCCACAGAAGCGACAAAGCACCCTTCCGTTCAGAACAAATCGCCCCTTTATTTCTTATGCGCTGTGACATTATTTGGCTGGGAGTGTTTTTAATACGCCGTAACGAACATATGCCCAATTACAACACCTGTCAAGAACTGCCCTTATGCGTCTGTGATCTGTTACTCTGCGACTCTTGGGAACTTTGGCATTGTGATGCAGCTGTTTATACTTGCCACACACGTCACTCCACACGCTGCCTTGAGAATGTTTATGTCTCTTAGGAAAGGACACCCACATTCCAAGGTGGAGAACTTGGCATTCTCCTGCAACAAGCGGTCTGGACAATCGTACTCCAAAGGAAGTTAAACATCTTCCACCTCTACGACCTCGAATGAGACATGGGCCACCCGTGAAAGTTGCTTGCCTAAGTACTGCACAATTGTGAGCTGGTGGCTGGAATGTGCCAGACCTGCCATTCGTTGCACTTTGACCCAATACGGAAGGAGAAGAACCTGCAGGTCGCTGGCACACTACCGACTATAAAGGGAACGTAGCAGAGCCGGCCGGAGTGGCCGAGCGGTTCTAGGCGCTACAGTCTGGAACCGTGCGACTGCTACGGTCGATCCGCGCCCACCCTGTTGCCACTGGCCTGAAGCAGACAGTTTTAGTTCCTTAAAGTAAATAAATAAATAAAGTGGTGAGCATTGCTGACTGCCAACCTGAGGACCTGTGTTCGATACACATTATTGTCAGGGATTTTTGTTGGTGGGAAGAGTGGAACAGGGTGTACTCAGCCCATTGGTACTAACGGAAGAGCTACTTGACTGAGTAGTAGCGGCTCCAGGCCACGAAAACAGGCAACTGCTGGGAGAATGATGTGCTAGTTCCATGTCCATCCATACGACACCCAATGGCGACATTGGCAGGAGATGACACGGCAGTCATTGGTAACAGTGGGACAACAAGGGCATGTGGACAAAGTTTATGTTTACTACATATCAAACTGCTATAGAAGAGGAAGATGACGCCACATATTTATACTTTAAAGAAGATAGATGGGAAAGATTGTAGCAAAACACATAAACATCTTAGCAGATGAGAAGATCAGCACTATTAGATTGTTCAGCGACAATGCTGCTGTGTAGAATAACAGATAGGATCAACAGTGGTATAAGAGTGTTCCGTAACGGTTCTATTGGGTAGAAGAAAATATTATAATCGCACAATCATAAGGAACTGTGTAAATTGGTTCAAATGGCTCTGAGCACTATGGGACTTAACGTCTGAGGTCATCAGTCCCCTGGAACTTAGAACTACTTAAACCTAACTAACCTAAGCACATCACACACATCCATACCCAAGGCAGGATTCGAACCTGCGACCGTAGCGGTCGCGATGTTCCAGACTGAAGCGCCTAAAACCGCTCGGCCACACCGGCCGGCGGAACTGTGTACAGCTGAGGATAAAATTTCCTCTGGGTATAATGAAAGATGATAACTTTAAGTGTATGATAATGGCTATGACATAGAGGAAGAACCTATTAGTATCTAATTACAGGATTAGCAACGAACATCATGCAGATGTAGGGTAATAGTGTAAAACAGAACGATCACGTAAAATCAGTATGAAGGAAGGAGAACAGGTTCGATCTGTGAAAATGCAATGCGTATGTTTGGAGCCATTATCTAGAAGGTATAACAATAGACATCGAATTTGGAGATGGGTTGCTGGTAACTTAAAAGGCCGATATATCTTCCACTCTACGAAAGCGTAATAGGAATGCTAGGGGACCATATACTGAACTCCTTTGATGAATGACGACATAGTACTCGAGAAACCAGTTGGGTGAAGGGGTATGTATGTCACAATGGATAAAAGACATTGCTAATAATTGTGATTCGAACCACACAAAACGATTACAGAAGGTATAGCGCACATATAGAGTGAATTTTACTGTAAATTTACGAAAGTTTGTTGTTTTCCACTGTAACTACAGTGGTCTTGTGTATCGTTATGTAGAGAAGTCTCAAAACTGGATATTATCAATATGTATATGCATCATCATTAAAAGAAATGTCTAAGAATTAGACTTTGTTGGAAAAATTCAGTTTCATACGGCAGATGATCGCTGTCAAGCATACATATTCTTTCCCCCACTCCATCACTTGTCAGATTTTCCATATTCTGCTGGGCTGAGAATTAGACCTGTGGTAGGTATTCTCGCAGTTTCATACAGAAGATGGTTGTCGTCAAGAATAGTCGTTCCCTCTCTTTATCAGTTGTTAGATTTCCTGTGCCCTACAAGGTTTTCCTTGACAACACAAGGGAAGCAGATCACTTCTGCTAAGTGTATAATCCAAGATGGAAACTAGTAAGACTCCCAGATGATTAATAAGTTTAAAATTCAAAGTGGTCATCTGACATCACAATCCAAAAAGTCGATCCTGAATGTCAATGGTGATGTTAAAATGCAAGATGGTTGACTTAGGGAATGGGTGGAGCCTGCAACGCTGCCAGTCGAAAACTGTTGTTCCAATTTCCAAAGTACTGCAGTCATCTACCCTCACCACTCATCCACAGCATTAGGACTTACTAGTGGCTCAAATGGGTCTGAGCACTATGGGACTTAACTTCTGAGGTCATCAGTTCCCTACAACTTACAAATACTTATACCTAACTAACATAAGGACATCACACATATCCATGCCCTTGGCAGGATTCTAACCTGCAACCGTAGTGGTCGCGCCGTTCCAGACTGTAGCGCCTGAAACGGCTCGGCCACCCTGGGCGGCGACTTACTAGTCATCTGATGTTCTTTGTTTACCACAGGCGAAAATATGTAGCAACCTCAGAGATCTTTTGCCCCCAAGCAAAAAAGAAAAAGAAAAAAACTGCCTCACATTGTCGAATGTAGGTACTATTGACCATTCCCTCTCTCTAGATGTTTATTATTATTCATTGTGTGTGTTTGTTTATATATATGTTTCCATAGGTTTCATGTATTATTTCTACTCAGTACAATACCTCCCTGGCGCCTTGGAGCGGAAATGAACTCAGCACGCAGACAGACTACCTGAGGCAGAGATGGACACACAGTTGTTTCCGTATTTCGAGTTTTCATTGTATAAGACATCTGCACCAACCATGGAGCCATTAGCA
This sequence comes from Schistocerca gregaria, assembly GCF_023897955.1. Classification (NCBI taxonomy): domain Eukaryota; kingdom Metazoa; phylum Arthropoda; class Insecta; order Orthoptera; family Acrididae; genus Schistocerca; species Schistocerca gregaria. Next base: position 223,139,110 of record NC_064921.1, read on the forward strand.
TTTCATAGTCCAGCTGATACACTGCAGCAGAAATGAAGTCTGCATGTAGAACTGTTTCCAAACATCCAGTTTCCACCAGCTCCAAAATCTGCACCACTTGTCGAGCCATAGCTAAGTCATTTCAGAATGCTGCTGCCGTCATTCCGTCTTATCAACTGACCTCCTGATGACTGAAATATACAGGGTTTCCGAAAATACTTCCCCTGGTTACATAAATTGATAACTCAGGGTAGAAGTAAGATACAAATATGAAACTCGTGTCGAATTGTTTACAACTATCAAAGTTTTTTTCTGTTTTAGGTTCGCAGTAATTAAGTAGTAGATGAGGTGTAGTTCCCAAGAAGCCATGTTAACGCATCAGGAGAAGGCACCGTGTGTCCTGTGGTACCATGAGACACGATCACCAACCACAGTGCAGAGACACTTCCAGACCACATTTGGTAGGAATCCACCTGATGTCAAGAGCATTAAAGCCTGGTATGAGAAGTTCAAGAACACAGCATCGGTTGCTGACCTTCAGAGGTCTGGTCGACCAAGAACCTCAGACGCAGGGACTCTCGTGAATTACAGATGACAAAAAGCTCTCTCCATGACATTTTACACAAACGTTTATTGTTTCGTGCATACAAAGTGCAAATCGTTCAGGCCTTGTCGCCCAATGACAGTACACGTCGATTTGACTTTGCGGTCGAAATGCTATCACGCATTGACGACGATGATGGTTATCTCAGACGAATTGCCTTTTCCGACGAAGCGACCTTTTTGTCAGTGGAGTAGTGAATCGCCATAGTGTGCGCATTTGGGGTTCACAAACCCCTGGCGAGGTCATGAAGTGCACCAGAGGAAGCCCAAAGGTGAATGTTCGATGCGCGCTATTGCACGATCAAATTATCGGGCCATTCTTCTTCGCTGAGCCTACCATCACATCTGCAGTGTATCTGGACATGTTGCAACAGTATGCTGTTTCAGCAAGGACGAGGTCTACCGAACACATGTACCAGATCTTGAAACCCTGCGGCAACGGATAACCATAGTCGTTGAATCGATCCCTCCAGTGATGTTAGCTAATGTGTGGACGGAAATTGAATATCGCCTAGATGTGCTACGTGCTACCAAGGGTGCTCATGTGGAAGTTTACTGATGTGTGAAAAAACTTTGATAGTTTGTAAACAATTAGACACCAGTTTCATATTTGTATCTTACTTCTAGCCTGAGTTATCAATTTTGTAATCTGGCAAAGACTTTTCGGACACTCTGTATAAATGCAGGCGTAGCACTAGATCGTGGCTGAAAAGTACAAATAGAAACAGAGAATGTTCAACATAGAGCTTAAGTTCAGTTACTGGGTTGGAGTGAATCCAGCTATGTAGGATGATGAAATAAATCAAAGACCTGACGGCGACAGAATATTACTTGTGTTATCCACCTGCAGATAGCTACATTTTAGCAACATAATAGGCTCGCCGCTCTTCCACCGTTGACAATCACCGCTCAGTTCTTCTCGCCTCTCGCGTCTAACATCGAAAGTTTAACATGCAAATTATCCGAATAGGGTTAACTTATCCAAAGTCTCGTCTGTTGATTTCATCACTGTCATCCTCCGGTAACGCCTCAACTGTTTAAACTGTACCAGGTTGTCGTATGCAAACACTTTTTAACTGCTACATTTCATTCTTCTTTATTCTCCCTGGTATTCCCACCCAAGGCTGTGAGAATGATTGTCCTCTGGCAATAGTTATTTAATAAATCTCTTGAGGTGTGAGATGTGTTACTGAACCATGAAGGTCTCAGTCTGCAAAGCTTTATTATGCATTATTTTCCTCATTCTGCTGAAACCACAAAACACATAAAAGAATTTATGGTTCATAAATTTGCCATTGTGTAATCTCTTTCTCGTCTTCAGCATAATTTTATTGTCTTCAGCAAACTCTCGCCGTTTCATTGTGCTCTGTGGTTTTCTTGGCATCTTATTATTCAATAAAGTGAAAACTTTTATCTTGTGCGCACTTACATTCCCAAATTCTTAATATTAACTAACTCTTAGCCTAAACTATTGTACTGTCAGTAACTAATGACTAACTCAATCTTTGACATACTTGTCATAGCTTTCACATTACGACTTTCTTCTCTTGGTTTCATTCTTAGTTCGAAGTTTACTCATTAAAACTGATATCCAAAGGAGTAGTCGTCATCTTCCTCTGATAATTGCAGTGTCGCATTTATTTACTCTAGAATGGAGAAACACATCAGTTTTACCAGCTTCAGCTAGCGTATTACATCATAAGCATTTGTAATGAATTTATTCAGCCTCTCAATCGCTAGACTGAAGTTCTTCCCATTCGTCATAATTCTCACAAATTCTTTAGATTCTGATTCATTTATCTTTCATGATTACTTCAGTCATTACATCTGTCTCAAGAACTCCTGCTGTAACGAGTGGCTCACTTCCTCCTCTCCCTATTCCCTATTCTTCTTCAGCTATTTCCATTAATCGAAAATTTCGTTGCATGATGACGTTCTACCTTCTCTTGTCAGTATGATGCCTAGCATCTCAAAGTTCTCGTTGAACAAATCGCCATGATTGTCCTTGAAAGCTAGTTGAAATTCATTTCCGTCTGAGTGCACTAGTGCATACCTCTGTGTCAAGTACAACACTATGTTTTAGAGCTTCAGAAAGTAAAGATCGAGAATAGTTTTCACAGTCAGGTTCCATATGATCAGAAAATTGACACACGAGCACGAGATACGCTCTGATCTGTTCCTCTATTTATGTGAATTTCCGTGTATTGCATAGCTTACTCTCAACCCTTACATTCTAAAAATTTGCCATCTATTATCCTTATCACACATATCATACACATCCTTATCAACTACTGGGACTTGGTTGCCCGAATCGAAAATGTATGGTACTCTTATATCTCCCAATGTCACATTAATCACTTGGTATGCAGTTTCTTGTGCTCTGTTGTCGAATTCAGCAACACTTCACCAAAGCATCAAGTCTTCCAAATTGACAGGTGAGGCTCCTGGAAGTAGATTTCTGTCTAGTTTCGAAGTCCAAGTCTTGACTGTTAATCAATCGCTCCTCACGGTTCTTACTTCATAGTTTCCTTGAAAATTCCTTTGCGGATCTGAACCACTAATTCTACAAATGAAACACCTCTCGTCTCTGATTATCACATCATTTTGCAATTTTGTCTCTCATCAGTGCACTATGGTTGCGCCTATGAACTATAAGGATTGTTCCAATATCACCTGTAACCAGTTTTGTGAGCAAGCCAGTTCTCATTAGAGGTTCCAGGGCTTGGTAGATCTGTTTTAGCTCTTCCTGCTAAAACAATGCGTCAAAGAATTGGTTTCTTTTGACTATTTCCTTAAAATACTGAGCTGGACTAAGAAACTAGGATGCTGCATGAGGCTGCATCACCAAAATACCTTGTTTGATACGTTCCTGCTTCTCGTATGCCCAAAATTCGGGCAGAAAGGTCTGTTTAAACTCCTTGTAAGTGTTGCACTTTGCCAGAGTCACTGACATCAAGGCGGCTGGCTCTTCCCAAAGATGCACGCAAATGAAATTGATTTTATAACCAACAGACCCTGACCTCGGAAGTCGTCATGGGAACATTCGATCCAACGTCTGGGATTCTAGTTGTATGATGTCTGGAAACAGCGTGTACTTCTGAACGGAAACAAAATGTTTTCTAATTTCGTCCTGTTCGACGTCCTGATAAAATGTTGCTATCGGCATAGCTGATGGTACATTCACAGATAGCGGTACATGATCGCCACGTATACGGCAGAGTTAAGTCTGTTAACTGACTTAATTCCTCCTCTTCCTTCCGCTTGTCTTCTTCACTCAGTAAAATCTCTCCAATCATCATACTGCTGAACAATATTCTACAAGCGCATCACGATTGTGACGTTTGAAGTTTGCGTGGGTTTCTTTAAATTGGAAAAGCACTTATAGTTTCTCCTGATCTTTTTAAATTTCCAGAATGAGATTTTCACTCTGCAGCGGAGTGTGCGCTTATATGAAACTTCCTGGCAGATTAAAACTGTGTGGGCGACCGAGACTCGAACTCGAGACCTTTGCCTTTCGAGGGCAAGTGCTTTTTAAGTTTACCGGGACGATCCTATCCGGACCTGCAGCCAACGTAACAACAATTTCTTTACCCATTTCTTGACTGGTAATACATCCTTCGTGACTTCATGTTTCCACTTCTTAATGCCGGCCGCAGTGGTCTCGCGGTTCTAGGCGCGCAGTCCGGAACCGTGCGACTGCTACGGTCGCAGGTTCGAATCCTGCCTCGGGCATGGATGTGTGTGATGTCCTTAGGTTAATTAGGTTTAAGTCGTTCTAAGTTCTAGGGGACTAATGACCACAGCAGTTGAGTCCCATAGTGCTCAGAGCCATTTGAACCATTTTTTTTAACTTCTTAATGGCATCAGTATCATTATATAATTCATCGGTTGCGGTCTTTATTTCTTGAGGTACCGTACCTAATTTGTTTTCGGAAGTGATTACTTGTAACTCCATTAATTGTTTCGTCTAGCCTTTGTATTCCTTAATTTTTTCCTTGGGCCTTTTGTCGAGTTTGACCATCCTTTCGCCACACCCTTATTTGTGACTGCTGTTCTAACCTCTCAAAATGATCACTATGTTCCTTGAACAGTTCTTCAGTCTTTTTGAAATGTGCATTACTCTTCCTCCCTAGCTGTTTCATATTTCTGTATGTCTTTTTGAAAAATTCTTCCGCTTTTTTACGTTGTTCTTCGATATTTCTGAAAAATTCATCTGCTCTTTTCTGCTGCTCTTTGGACGGTTTACGACGCAGGTCATTATTCTCATACTGACACCTGTTTTCTAACGCCATTTCTGCTAAGATAGACTTAATATCAAAACGCGGCAGTGAAGAAGAATTGATCTTACATCTCTTGCTTTCCTATTTGCAAAGTATGAGTGTGATATCACGGATAAAATTCTTAACCTGACAGCTTCTCAAAGCGTTTGTAGAGGAATAGCATGAATGGATCCAAATTTGTCAATACTCGCAAGATCAGCAGATACTGGTCAGCGAAGTACCTACACCAGCAGAAACAACCACGCTTCCGAGAGTTAAATAAGAGGCCCCTGGCTGCATCAAAACTGAAAACAGAATAGTTGCTGCCGAGAGATCGATGGGTTCACACTTGCTGCCAGTGTGTAGAAACAACTTGCAGAGTAACGGCGAACAATCCAAAGCTGAGTTGTTGTGTGGAAAGATTATGACAGTGTCCCAGGCAATAGAAGACTTCGTAGCTACTGGTCGCGAGGGTGCGATGCGGAGTGTTACCGACCGCGCACCAAATTCTTCTTACTGCCGCGTTTTGATATTAAATCTTTCGTAGCAGAAATGGCGTTAGAAAACAGGTGTCAGTGTGAGAATAATGACCTGCGTCGTAAACAGTCCAAAGAGCAGCAGAAAAGGGCAGATGCTTTTTCAGAAATACCGAAGAGCAACTTAAAAGAATGGAAGGAATTTTTCAGAAAGACATACAGAAATTTCAAACAGCTAGCAAGGAAGGGTAATACGCATTTCAAAAGACTGAAGAGAGGTTAGAGCAGCAGTCACATACAAGGACGTGACGAAAGGATGGTCAAACTGGACAAAAGGACCAAGGAAGAAAGTAAGAAATCACAAGGCAAGACGAAAAAATTAATGGAGGTACAAGTAATCACTTGCGAAAACAAATTAGGTACGGTACCTCAAGAAAGAAAGACCGAAACCGATGAATTATTTACTGACACTGATGCCATTAAGAAGTGGAAAGATGAAGTAACGAAGGATGTATTACAGGTCAAGAAATGGGTACAGGAACTGTCGTTACGTCGGATGCAGGTGCAGATACGATCGTTCCTGTAAACGTAAAATATCAGGAGGAAACAGAAGGGCTTTTCCAATTTAAAGAAATACAAACAAACATCACACGTCACAATCGTGATGCTCTCGCAGGATATTGTTAAGCAGTATGAGGATTGGAGAGACTTTAATGAGTGAAGAAGACAGGCAGAAGGAAAAGGAGGAATTAAGTCAGTTAACAGACTTAACTCGGACGCATATGTGGCGATCCTGTACCGCCACCTATGAATGAACCATCAGCTGTGCCGGTAGCAATAGGTTATGAGGACGTCGAAGAGGAAGAAATTAGAAAACATTTTGTTTCCTTTCAGAAGTACACGCTGTTTCCAGACAGATCAAACAACTAGAATCCCAAAATTTGGATCGAACGGTCCCATGACTTGGTTATAAAATCAAATTTATTTGCCTGCATCTTCCGGAAGAGACAGCCGCCATGACGCTAGTGACTGCGGCAAAGTGCAACACTTATATGGAGTTTAAACAGGTCTTTCTGAGCTAGTTTTGGGCATACGAGAAACAGGAACGTATCAACTAGGTATTTTCATGATGCCGCCTCATGCAGGATCATAGTTTCTTAGTCCAACGAAGTATGTTAAGGAAATGGTCAAAAGAAACCAATTCTTTTCTCGCATTGTTTTAGCAGAAAGAGTTAAAACGGATCTGCCAAGCCAATTCATCTAACAGAATTCAGAAGAATATAATTTTAGCTGGCTGTAGTAAGAATGATGCAGGCACATTACTGCATTTACTTAAAGGGCTTGGATATGATCGAAAAGGTGATGTCAGAGAAGCTGCGAAACTTGCACAAATACACTATGGGCCACCACAACATGGATCCCGTAATGAGAACTGGCGAGCTCACAAAACTGGTTACAGGTTAAATGGTAACAATCCTTGTGGTTCATAGGCGCAGTCATGCTCGACGAAAATGGCTCCAAGCAAAATGGGACTTAACATCTGAGGTCATCCTCAACTAAAGGACATCACACATCCACGCCCGAGGCAGGATTCGATCCTGCGGCCGTAGCAGCAGCGCGGTTCCGAACTGAAGGGCCTAGAACCACTCGACCACAGCGGCCGGCCATACTGGACCGATATGCGCGAAATTACTAATTGTAGAAGTAGAAATCTGGTTGAATGTATTCTTCTCAATTTTATTTTTAAATAAAGTTAATAGAATTCATTGAGACAGTCTTATTGAGAGACACTGTACACCACGTAGTCTGCTTTAGTTTCTAGTAAATATGTGTTACGTATTCAGTAAATCTGATCGCACAATATGAAGCTTTTTTCTAAGTTATGACTGGCTTTTCCAGTTACCTTCTGTCTCTTGTGCTGTGCGTCTTTTAACCGTAGTTTCCTCAGTGAGCAGAGGTGGTGAAACCTCGTGTCATGTACGAGGACTATCCACAAAGTACATTACGTTTTGGAATTTAAAAAAAAGTATTGGAAAATGTTGTTATTATATACAGATGAAAGCCACACTTAAATACTACTTTTCTACATAGTTGCCATTTAAATTAAGGCACTTATCGTAGCGATGGACGAGCTTGGAAATTCCTTCGTCATAAAATTCGGCCGCCTGCGCCTTCAACCACGTGGTTACCTCTTCTTGAAGCTGTGTGTCGTCATCAAAACGCTGCATAGCCAACCACTTCTTCATTGCTGGGAATAAGTGGAAGCCGCTCGGTGCCAGGTCGGGACTATACGACGGATGAGGAAACAACTCCCACTTAAAAGATTCGAGAACTTCACGAGTGGCATTTGCCGTGTGGGCCCGGGCGTTGTCGTGAATCAGCAAGATCTTTGAGCCCAACTTTCCCCTGCGCTTGTTTTGTATTGCTCTTCTGAGGTTGTGCAGAGTTTGGCAATACCATTGAGAGTCTATTGTAGTGCCTCTTTCCAGGAAATCCACAAAAATCACACCTTTTCTGTCCCAAAAGACAGTCATTACGTGGTTGAAGACGCACGCGGCCGAATTTTACGACGAAGGAATTTCCAAGCTCGTCCATTGCTACGATAAGTGCCTTAATTTAGATGACAACTATGTAGAATAGTAGTATTTAAGTGTGGCTTTCATCTGTAGATAATAAAAAAAATTCCAATTATTTATTTTTAATTCCAAAACGTAATGTACTTTGTGGATAGCCCTCGTATATACGACACTGGCCTGTTCTCATACAGAAGACATACAAGCCCTTCAAAGTCTATAACTGTTAATTAAGTAAGAAACACGCCCAGGAAAAAGCAGCAACAGAGTGACGCTTGCGCCGACTACGTCCGACCAATCCCATTTAACTGTGATCCTTCCGTCAGCCGGCCGTGTACGGCAGTATGCGTCCGACTTTGTCGCCCACAGCAGAAGCGGGCTAGTGCCGCTACAAGTCTTTGGATTAATTCCCATGTGCTGCCGCATACGGCCGTCCAGCTGGTTGGACGAATACGGTACCAGTGGAAGTAGTAATGCGGAAGCAGTGAGAAGTTTACAGCCTCCCGTGTGTAGTCCTGTACCCGTGTATTATAGAAATCAAATGTGTTATAGGAAATTGGAATACAGGAATTTTATTTTCTGTTCTGTGTGCAGTTGCTTATGGTTGGCAACAACGAATAAACAACAGAAATCTAGTTTACCAAATTATGCAGTAAACAGCAGAGAACCGTCGAAGTTGTAATATTACTTTTCTTTATTACTTGATGACTGGTTTCGAGGCTAAGCTCATCATCAAACCATCCACAGCTATGGAATAACATGAATTACGAGAGCCTCATGCCTATAAATTCTATTTAAACAGATCTTGTAAATTAGTGGAGGGCTGAACTGCATTGATATTGAATGTAGAAATGTAGCTCATTTGCAAATACCATATGTTCCACCGTAAACAGTCGTTTCGTTTCAAGCTACAAGACGCTTCACGACTTCTGAAGTATAGCTTAATCGCGTTCACATCATGTAACTAGTTTTAAATACATGAAAATTTTTACTCACCATAAAAATCTGTAACTGAAGAATTAACAATATTCTCCAAATAGCTTATGTATTATACAGTACTTAAAAATATACAATTCGTAACATTTACAAACGCTACACAAAACAACCTCATGTCCCAGAATAATTAAAATAGTAGAAAATGCCGGAAATTGCTTATGGATGTGTTTTAACACAGGCTTCATGTGATTCTAAAATCAGTCACTAGTTTGAAACGTCGAGCAGGAAAGTCGTGTTTCTAGGTACATTATCCATCAGGTACAACTCCTACGCCCAACTGCAGCACTAACAATGAATTCATATAATTTACCATTTGTTTTCCTTATGACAAACGTAATTTCAATGCCTTCATAGTGTTGACAGTGCTATTTCAGTAATGTTGTCACTATTATTTCTAATTATATTTCAGCCAGTCGGGTGTTGTGAGTTCATATCCTTAGGTTGCGTTGACTCCCGAATCGCGTCACGCAGGGAGAAACAGAAATGTAGCCTTTAATTACGAGTAAGACAAAAACGACGTAATACTACCTGTGTGGCACTACGAATTAAAGAGAGCTTCCTGGCCTTATTTTTCTATACATTCCATTTAAACACATCTTGTAAATTAGCGGAGAGCTGAACTTCATTCATTGTTTTCGCTGTTGTGGGATATGAGGCCGTATTTTGCAGCGTTTAAAAATGTTACGAATTGTATGTGCAGCAGAACTTGCTCAAAACGGAATCACATGGGCCTAAAAAAAAATTGCAAATTGGACAAGTTTCCGGATTATACAAAACTGACTAAGCTACATAAAATTTAACAGGTACCTCTGCACAAAAGTATAAATTTGTAATTATGCATGTATTGACGTACCTTCACTCCTGCACAGTAGACATTCATTTACTGTATGTACAATATAAAACTGATAGATAAACAATAAAATACTTCTGTAGTTCACTCTAACTTAAAATTCATTTATTGTTGTACATACATTCATATTATTCCCGTGTTTATTTACTTTACATTTCACTTTTTCGCCCCATATCAAGGAGGGAAACCTGTTTGACTTTTCTCTTCAAACTTGTTTTTTCTGTGCACTTTTTTGCAGCGTATAATAATTCCGACAGCTTGGGAGAATCTGTATGCTGCAAATAGCATAACATTGTTTTTGAATGCAATAGCTGCTTCGAACGTATTACTTGTTCCAGGGATATCATTTTTCTCCTTTTCTTGTTCCTTCGTTTCTTCCTGATAATCTATTAAATCTGCTGCTGAAGTAAAAGTGGAGTGAGATGACAGAAAGACATCAGTTCGAAAGTAGTCATCTGCACTACATGAATTGCTTCTCATTTTAATTAATTCAGCGACTGCTGCTGCATCTTCTTGAGTTGCAGTGGCCAAATAAGCGTCTTTTTCTTCAACTTCAAACGCCGCTTTGTTGAAGCACTTGGCAAAAGTTTCGGGCTTTATTTCCGTTATTGCCAAGCCAATCCTATTCACGGCATCCAAGGCCACAAACTGACTGTGCAAGAGTAAATCCACTTCCGGCTCCCTTAACACTAATAATGAGAGACTGCATCAGTTATGGAACTTGAATGTGTAAATAATCCCCTGGTGCATGGGTTGAGTGAGGCTGGTTGAAGCTGGAGGAAACCAAACCACTCTTAGGTGGCAGACTGCATTTTCTAGGAGAAGGAGGACTTTTCTTTTTTCATTTTGGCACTGGAAGCGCCCAGCCTTTCTTAAATAAGACCACTCACCAACCACACCGTTTTGTTGCTCCGCCATGAGATTCAGACAAAAGGAAGGTTTTTGCCCGCGCAATTACGAACCATTCCTACAGTATCACGTTAATTTTTGCGTTTCCTGTCTTCTTCATCTTACTTTTCATTTGCCCGTTCAGTTTCATTCATTATTTCTTAAAGTATCATAAATTTGTGTTTTACCGCATTTGAAACGCAACATTATTTACCGCAAATAGAGGTTGCCTTTCTCACTAGCCTCATTTGCCTTAATCTTTCTGTTAAGTGTTAAGGATACATACGTTTTGTTCTTCGCCACTGTCACATAAAGAGCTACTAGTCAACTAAAACTGGCAAAAAATAATGCAGATAGTGCATTTATTTGGAGTGCTTGACATTGCCGGAGAAATGTATTGCTTAACGGAACAACACCTCCTCTTTCACTGCGCAGATTGCAGTAAAGTGTCCGTAAGTGCCGCAACAATGCTGCAGTGTATGCTCACGGTCAATAATAATGGAACAGGAGAAACTCCGACAAAACAGAGCGCTCACGAAAAAATCATTTCCTTTGATGTACTGACACTGCGCGTAACTTGTTCATTGTTGCACAGAGCGGCGAGGATTTACATCCACACCGCAGCCTTGCGCTGCACCGAACTTCTTTTCTTAGTTTTGCGCGGCTAAACAGCATTGTCAGGGCATTCAATTCGCTGTAACCTTAGAGAAATTTTTATATATTATGTTCTTTATATTATTTAAAACAGCATTAACAAGTGTATACAAATGAGATTGTAACATCGAGAAGTCTTCGCTGTTAAATGTAGAAGCATCCGAGCCATCTTACATTTTAAGGCGATGGGTTACTTTGTACTGCTAATGAAAGAAAGAAAGAAATAAAGAATGTACAATATTTGTGTTCAAAATCAACGTCCTTGCAGAGTCGCGAAAAACTAGTTTATATTGTATTACATTAGCACTATGTAATTGTTAAGAACCATCTAAAAGCCAAGATCGCACAAAATATTTATTCATCTTCAAGTCTTCAGTATCTTTTTGTAGTGAAACATATTCATTTTAGGCTGAGACTCATGCACAAAATATCAAGTGGATAAAACTTATCACATTATAAACGTTTGTCAGTACTGAAGTATTTAAACACTCAAAGCACGTTGCCCAGCGGCCATGTCCATATACATATTGCTCACAGATGCTTATAACATTATACAAATATGATACATGATGGCATGTGTGTCCAGCACACGTAAAAGTGGAATACGAAAATAAATCAATCTTTTGTAACAGGGTTGGCTGGAGGCGAAAGTCTGAAAGTGTTCCAAGATAGAAAACTATAAAGAAACTCCGCTGTTGAAAAATAAACGACGCATTGATCATCATGGAAAGATTTAAAGAAGTAACGTCTCTTTCAGAAGACTGAAAGAATTTGGGTTTCTGCCGACGCTGAAGCTCCTTCAATGACAAATTTTATTAAGGTTTCAAAATCACAAATAACTTCTCAATGTATCTACTGGGGTCTTCTACAGTACACTTTCAAAAGGGTGTTTCATATAGTTCTACTGGATGTATAACAAGATCTTTAGCTCTTGACCGATTGTTTAATATCTTCAAGTAGTTGATAACCAAAGTACCAGTATCCTTAGCTGAAATGCGAGCGCATCAGCGAAGTGCTGTAGGAAGCAAACAATTATGCTAATGGAATAACCTTCACGGCTGATCGCCAGCTCGAACCCTTATATAAGACAATACTCGGTTTACAAGGGATCTCGAGTGTTGTTAAGTTTACTTGAGTTAGGCACGAGTGTTGCGGATACGAAAGTGCAGTCATCAAATCGAAATGCGAAACAGTATTACTATTTTAAAATGTCTGGTAATCGATTCTATGTTGCAATCGAGCCCTTTCGTACATTGTGGCAAATAGTTGGACTAATACCTTCCAAATGGCTGGATCGACGTCTGCAGGACTCATCCGTGGTATGGAAACGATTACAGTCAGCATCCAACATATGGCTTCTTTTGCTAATTATGACTGCAGCGATGGATGTCTATACTTTGCTCAGCATTTACCAGCAGTTGTCAAGAGTAACAGTTTTTATAGATATTGCAATCAAGGTCATCTACTATTTTAAATTACTGTGGTCTCTAGCAAAAAGTACTTTATTTATGCTCAGAGACTTGAGATCGTTTCTTGAGGCGCTGAACTACTTCGACGCGTGTGTACACTACAAAAAAGGAAACGGAGAGAAAAGAGTTGGCCTTCTAGTTACAGGCATTCCTGTTATTTTATTAACAGCAGAATACGCTTACAGTCCTTATTATATTCGCCATTATCCTGACAACACGCATGTGCCGATGTGGATCTTGTACACAGTGCTTGCATTTCTGGACACCCTCGTGTCTATGCATATAAACGTACTAATCCTGGAGCTGTGGGCAAGATTCCGAGTTTTCAACCACTGTATCGAAATGGCAGGAGTTCCTTACGAACACAAGCAGCTGTCGAAAATACTCTTAGGCTCTGTGCGACCAAAACTAAGCTGCTGCCCAGCCAAACTGGACCATATGCACCAAGCACTCGCCATTCTGCACCGAGGTTGTGAGCTACTGCAGCGCCACCACGATCTCATCTTGGCCCTGCAGGTGGCGGGTGATTTCTCCGGCCTCATATACGGCTCGTACGAGGTTCTAGTGCTGTGGACTGCTCCTGTGGCGAGTCGACTGACGGTGATCAGCGGCTCCATCTCGACCTCTGTGTTGTGGACGGCGTCTCACTTCCTGTCTCTGGTCGCCTTGGTACTGTCCTGTTCGTCGACAGCAGACGAAGCGGAGCGCACGCGAGTTCTGGTGATGAGGACCACCATGCTGAGGGGCCGTCGAGTCCTCTGGAGGGAGATGGAAGCGCTGCTGCGGCAAGTGGAGGCTGTTCGGCCGCTCGCCTTCAAGGCTGCTGGGTTCCTGACGATTGACCGCACACTGCTGCTGTCTGCTCTCTGCGCTACCATCACGTACCTAGTCATACTGGGTCAAATCTCTTTAGCTTAAATGGTAAGGGCAGTACTCACTGGTGCGCTTCTTCAAATATGAATGAAAAACACTGTCGTTACATTCTTGTTGTAGTGATTGTCTTCAATCCGAAAAGTGGTTTGGTGTTTCCTATGCAAGCCTCTTCATCTCAGTGTCACTACTGCGACCTATATCCATCTGAACCCCCTTTCTGTATTCATCCCTGGGTCCAAATTTTTACCTCCCTGCCGGCCGGGGTGGACGAACGGTTCTAGGCGCTACAGTCTGGAACCGCGCGACCGCTGCAGTCGCAGGTTCGAATCCTGCCTCGGGGATTGGTGTGTGTGACGCCCTTAGGTTAGTTAGGTTTAAGTAGTTCTAAGTTCTAGGGGACTGATGACCTCAGAAGTTAAGTCCCATAGTGCTCAGAGCCATTTCAACCATTTTTTTACCTTCCTCCTTTCCCATTATTGCCATATTGATGCTTCTATACTAAGAGTGCCCGTAGAGGGTGGGGTGAGTGGCCAATGGGGACAGCTGCCCTTAGTGAGAGTTCATTTAGCTTACAAATATGAGAAAGTACCTGTAACCACAGGGTCCTGATTTTTATGACCTAAACACCTGGAAAGTCCATACATACGAGTATTATTAAAATGGACGTGAGTCTGTGTGTTTACGTGTGTGTGAGTGTGTGTGTGTGTGTGTGTGTGTGTGTGTGTGTGTGTGTGTGTGTGTGTGAGCGCGCGCTCCATATCTCCTAAACCACAGGGCCGATCTCAACCAAACTTGGCAAACATGTCGCTTACCATCAGGTTCAAAAAATGTTCAAATGTGTGTGAAATCTTATGGGACTTAACTACTAAGGTCATCAGTCCCTAAGCTTACACACTACTTAACCTAAATTATCCTAAGGACAGACACACACACCCGTGCCTGAGGGAGGACTCAAACCTCCGGTGGGACCAGCCGCACAGTCCATAACTGCAGCGCCTGAGGCCGCTCGGCTAACCCCGCGCGGCTTACCGTCAAGTAAGAACCATTTACCTATCATACTTGAGGAGATATGACGTCGTAAACAATAAGATGCGTGAAAAACTGCCGTATCGTGCATGACGTTTAAATGTATTGGTTCTGTGCTACTAACTGTACTCGCAATAAATTTCGAAGGCAGTATCCACATATGTCGCTTTATGTACCGACAGAAGCACGGGCCCCTGACCGAACTTGAGACGCCACACTACTCGTCCGCCACACTTCACGAACGCTCGGCTCCATGCCCCACGGGAAATAGGTATTTAATTGGAAAGGTACCCATTAAAGGTCTCGTTTTATCGTGTCCTATCGAGAACTTGCATGCGTTTAACCGCGCAGTCAGTAATTATTAAACTCGTCTGAAATAGGTACTGCCTCCCTGCCGGAGACGGCTGCTCGCACTCTTAAGACCTCCAGCGATACACACTGTCTTTCTCTTGTGCCTCGGCTCTGGAGATATATCGTCATAAACAGTAGGATACGCGAAAAACTGCAGTATTGTGCACGATGTTTAAATTTATTACATCGTTTCTACTAGTTCTATTCGCAGCAAATTTTGCAGATAGTATTCACGTATATCGCGGAATGTACCTACAAAATTATATCACTGTATGGCATGTAGATGAGGAGAAATGACGTCTTAAGTAATGAGATGAGTGAAAATCTTCCGCATCATGCATGACATTCGAATTTATTATTTCTTTGCTACTAACTCTTTTCGCAGCTTAACTCACTGACATTATCAACATAATGCCCCTGAATATATCTACACAAATATACCACTGTATGACACATATCTGAAAGCATATTGAAACTTCTTTATTAAAATATTTGCTTTAACTGCTGCCTGAAACTGAATGCAAGAGAACCTACTTTCTCTTTACTTTTTTTCTTAAAATGCTGAGTGAAATTGAATGCAAGTGAACTTACTTCCTCTTTACTTTTTTTAATCATGTCAAGACTGACCCACAATATTCTAGCGCAACGCAATCTGACTGCTCAAAAACTGACTTCAAATAATTAATTCAAAAGATTGGCCCCGACTAAAAAGAAAACTTAACAATAACATATATATTTCATTAAGCACTTACCTTACAAAAATCTTCATTACGCGAACTACTGCAATACAGCGGGCGTCAAAAATAAAAGATTCTAACTACTAAGGCCACTAACTACTAACAGGCATGTGGTTAGCAAAGGAAAGATTTTGTTGCAGGCCAAATAATGTATTTTTTTTACCTTAATAATGTGACATCCAGTTCAGATACGAATCTAAATCGTCATTGACATCACGTACAAAGATATATAATCATGAATAATTTTCAATCTCCTGGACGGATACTTCCAGGTCGTTAGCCTACGCTAACACTTCAGACCTGTACCCTCCATCAATGCTAACTTCTCACATTTAACGTCCGTCACTGCTGGCTGTGCACCTCCAACTGTCCAACAGTACTTTCGTCACTGCTGGCGACTAACTTCCAACAACGAGTCCAACCAGCCACAGAGTCTCTTACAAAGAAAGCGCAGTCAGAGATCCAATGCAAAGCGCTACACAGCGCTGCCAACACAGAAGCAGCCCACGTACAATATGACGATATAAACAGTGAGATACGTGAAAAAATTCCGCATCATGAATGAAGTTTTAGAACGTTTATTCTTTACTACTAAGACACTCCTACAGTCGAGTCAACCAACTCTCTGACACCTGGCGGTGCTCTTGACATCTTTCAACGGCGAAGCGCAAACGACTGTTGGCGAAAACGATAGACTTCTACACAGCTATGAAGAGGCGTTGCCATAGAGACGTTTACAAAATCTAGTTGTCGATACGCGATAGCGTCCAGTCTATAGAAACTGTGCGGTATCATGCTTCTTAATTTAGATACTGTAGTTACACATTTTTACATTATACGTATTTCTTTGTATGTCTGTTTCATAATTTCAGTGGTCTTTTCACGAACAAGAGGAAACGAATTTTTTTTCGATTCTTCAATAGAAACAGATTGCTTTTTTTTTTGTAACAGAAAGTTGTCAGAATGAATATCCTGGCAATGCAGGGGTTTTTTCATCTAGGTATCACTAAAATTACCTGAAAATATCGATAGAATGCTGTGAAAATTATATAAAACATATGTAAAGTTAATTATAACATGGACTCTACTGAAATATTTTTAGGAGGTTGGAACTCAAATTACGAGGATGATTACTTTATAATTACTATGTTTTTCTTTAAGAAATCTCATTCCTTCAATATGAACGAAAATTTTTCTATGATCATCTTACAGCCGTTGCTGTGTATGAAGGTCATTATGCATAGGTTCTTCAACGTGAGGGATCGTCAGCTGTCGGACAGCAAGCACTTGCTGTTAGAAAATATTTGAGTACTTGGTGAAACAACATATTCCTCTAGTTTCAAAAAAGAGCCTCTGGTGAAACAATATACATCTTTAGTTTGAAAAAGGAGACTAAAATGTGACAAACGAATATCGATATTCCACAAATGCGGTTTACATGTGATACTACATCGCTACAAAATATCTGTATTTTAGTTGCTATGAACATTCCGGTACAGTTTAACATTAACAAGAGGCTCCAGTGTTAAAACCTTACTATATGTGGACAGAGAAGCGTTATCGATAGTTATTACGTACGTATGTTACGAGCATCTGCCGGTCAACAGGAATAGCTAGTACGCCGAAGTTCGTATGCAGCTGTCATCCGAAATAATTGAAATTATGGAAACAGATTAGTGCTGCTCTTATGGCGTGGTAGTGAGCACTAATTGATTTCTTTTCGTATTACGGAAGTGCGAATTCAAGCAATTAAAACTGTTATATAGTATAAAGCTATTGATTCTGGTTGTTATAACTACCAAAGGTAACAAACAGCTCCTGCTTCGTCGAGTGCAGTAGTCTCTGACTCGCTAAGTATTATTTTTCAGTTCAGTGAAAACTGCTGTTTTCAAGTTCGCTAACACGCTAATCGCTCCCTGAATGAGAAAACTTTTCACACATAGTCACTATACAGTTCCTATCGTTTTAATATATATAAGTATTCCCTGTTAAAATTGAGAAGTCGTCATATTTCCAAAACCAATGATAAACTAACTACTTTCATTTAGTGTGATAATAGATTTTCAGTTATGGAAGAATAAAATCATTTCATGGAATGAGCTTTCCACAATACAGTATTACAAGTATCTTCAATCAGTTATGTGCAAAATAATGCATCGCACCAACACATTTATATTTTCTTCAGAGTTCAGTATTCATTAGCTTGAAGAGATCTTCTTCCGTATTCTGGTTCTTGGAACAGCTGTATACTTGTCCGTTATATTTCTCTTCTGCAAAACCGCTCCTGAAGATGTCTCCACCTCCGCCAAGACACCGCGGAGACCATGAAACAAAGAAAAAGTCACACAGTTTGCTACACGTATAAAACACATTATATGTATCAACAATGATAATTATCGATTACATAAGGAAAATATACTAATGCACTGTTCCCGCCGTTGCTGGAGCGGAAAAAAACATTTTAAGCCAGTTTCCCAGCTGAAAGACTTCAAGACGCGACAATGACATTATGCAGATGAACCGTCAATTTATTTTCTGCACATAGGAATTCAATCTTGAGAATATCGCTGCGTTTTTCCTAGAAGCGCATGCTTTGTTCGTTCTTGCCAATATTAAAAGAATGAATATTTGTGTCATAAATGAACGTTAAATACAAATAAGTTAGAAATGGGCCAAATGCCGAAAAAAATACATCATTTTCGAAAAATTAAATACGTTATGGTCCTATACGACAGAAAATACAAACTAAATTTACATATGTGTAGTCTGAATATTCAGAATTTCAGTAAAATTAGTTCAAATGGCTCTGAGCACTATGGGACTTAACCTCTTTGGTCATCAGCCCCCTAGAACGTAGAACTACTTAAACCTAACTAACCTCAGGACATCACACACATCCATGCCAGAGGCGGGATTCGAATTTGCGCGGTTCCCGAATGTAGCGCCTATAACTTCTAGGCCATTCCGGCCGACAGAATTGTACTACATATGAACAATGCGTAGCTCAGGAGCAAAGAAAGGTTAAGTAGTAACGAACTCCCGGCATTACCAGTAAGCTGCAAGAAGACGAACTGAACCTACGGATCAAATGAGTGTTGAAACTACATGTATATGTGATCGCATAAGTGAGAGTTCCGTCTAAGAAATGTTGCTTTCTTAGCGAACGAAGAAACCACCATCCCAGTTCGCACGTCCCTTGGATACTTCATGAATCTCAAAAGGCTGTTGCTGTAACAAAAGATATTGAAAAAAAACATACTCGACAAAAACTTCAGAATTCAAATAATGGTTAGCAAAGTGCAAGCGATAATTTTAAGTAACATATAGTGCTATATTTCCTTTAATTTGCTGAAGTTTATTATTTCTAGTGTGTGGCCTCTGATCGGAAACTGTTGGTAAATGTTGGAAGTTGTCGTCATTGGAACTACTGCCAACACACGCAATCTAGGAGCGGACGGCACTCACTGAGTAACTGTTGTACAATAGCCTTCATTTAATTAATGCCAACAATCACTATCGCAAATAATCACCACATTTGACCATAGCTGTCGCTGTAATGCAACGTCGCGACACACCTGGTCGGTGCAGCGCGGCAGTTAACGAAGTTATCTCTTAATCATTCCACCTTCAATAACAAGTTGTATGTGAGCGGAGCATGAATGTGGTTAATATACAGTTTTGTGGATTATTAGCTGTAAAAGCATGTTGAACAGGTGCAAAATGTCCGATATTTGTAAGTTTTTGTGCATGAAATGAAACATCGTGTGGCGACAGCCTCCCAGTGGGTTAGACCGGGGGCCTGCCGCAACTCTTTTTAGTTGACTCCACTTCGGCGAGGATGAGGATGGAATGATGATGAAGGCCACTAGCAAGGCATTCTGCCTTCCTGACCACTCATCTATGGAGGCGAATAATTTTTGTGCCTCATACGCGTTATATTTCCTGACACTGCCAGTCTGGGGGCAATCTGCAATATATGATAACTGAAGAAAACTTCGCAAGTGACTTTACGAAATCCTTTCAGATGTGTCTACTTAATACCCTGCTAATTTAATTTGTGAGAGACTGCACACATCCATTAACAACCCGCGTTTTGACAGCCAGTGTTTATTAACTTTTACACCGAAGTGGTTTTACAAATTTGTGCCAAATGTGTCTATTTATACTCCAAACTTAGTTATTGTAAAACCACTTCCATAAGCAGCCTGTGTTTTAACAGAAAGAGTTTATTATTAACTTCTTTCTGAATATCTCTAAACATACAGATCTGCACATATAAACAGCTCAATTTTGGTTATACTTCCTTAACTTTAGACCGTGTAAGAGGTACCAAATACAGGGTGTTTCATTTATCTGATGACCGCACGCGCCGGGTTTTGTTTGTCGGCCACTGGAGCAGCGCAGGCCAGTCGAATGCGTCCCGATTCTCCCTATGAATGCCGCAATGCGTGCTTTTTCGACCAGTGTCACTCCAACAGTGAATCAAACATCACGAGTGTAACAGAACTGCGAACGCAACAATCGAAATGGTTCAAATGGCTCTGAGCAGTATGGGACTCAACTCCTGAAGTTATCAGTCCCCTAGAACTTAGATCTACTTAAACCTAACTAACCTAAGGACATCACACACATCCATTCCCGAGGCAGGATTCGAACCTGCGACCGTAGCGGTCGCGCAGTTCCAGACTGTAGAGCCTAAAACCGCTCGGTCATCACGGGCGGCGAACGCAACAATCGCAAGAGAGAATTATTCCATTCCACACCGACTGTTTGTTTACGAATCGTATATGCGTACGAAGCCCACTAGTATTGTCCAGAGATTGTCTCAACAGAAGTTACGGTTTTCGAATTCTCAGTCGTGATTCAATTCGCAAATTAGTGAATAAGTTTCGTGAAACGGAAAGTGTTCATGACAAAATGTGTAAACGATGACATATAGTGTTCACAGAAGCTCATTTCGATGACACTGCGTACTGCCTAGAAAATTTCACTAAAACAACAAATGTTAATTTCTTGCACCTATGTACAACGAGTTGCAAAGTTACTTAAGCTAACGCCCTATAAAGCAAGAGTATTGCAAGAACCTAAACCAGACGATCTTGTGCAGAGGATTAGGTTTTATAATTGGGTTCTGAAACAAGTGCAAGACGGTGAAATGCATCGTTACCTCATTTTGTTTTCACTGGAGCTATGGTACCATCTGCTAGGGTATGTTAAATCCCAAAACCGTTGTCACTGGAGCGCCGATAAACGTATTCTACTTCATGAGGAACCCTTTCACGATCAGTGTTCTGCAGTCAGTGGTGACAGAATAGGAGACTCATTTTTTTAGTAGCACAGTTAACAGGGAATGATGTGAAAAACATTTTGCAACCATTATTTAATCAAGTGACAGGGACTGCGATTGCTGTGTTCGGATGAGGGCTGCCTTGGCATCCCTTCGCTCACAGCTTCAATCGGCGCTGACTTCGGTCGCGCAGCTTGAGGCTGTTGCCAATGGCCACCACTGTGGGGAGCCGGACTTGGGTATCACGGGGATGTCAACCTCGTCCCGTCTGTCCCCAGATCGGTCTGCCGCTGTGGTTGCCCCGGTTTCTGCGCGCAGTAGGGCTGAGCCCTCGCCTGTGGTTGATTGGGAGGTCGTTCCAAGGCGTGGCAGGCAGCGAAAGGCGTCCCCGGAGGCTGATCAGAAAGCCTCCCCGGTGCGTCTGACAAACCGGTTTCAGGCACTGACTGAGCCAGATGCAGCTGGCTGCCCTGTTTCAGAGGATCATTCTCAGCCTTCAAGGTCCGAGCAGTCGCAGAGGGTGGGCTTACTGGTAGTTGGGAGCTCCAATGTTAGGCGCGTAATACGGCCCCTTAGGGATACGGCGGCTAAGGAGGGGAAGAAATCCAGTGTGCACTCCGTGTGCATTCCGGGAGGTGTCATTCCTGATGTGGAAAGGGTCCTTCCGGATGCCATGAAGAGCACAGGGTGCAGCCAGCTGCAGGTGGTGGCACATGTCGGCACTAATGACGTGTGTCGCTCTGGATCTGAGGAAATTCTCTCTGGATTCCAGCGGCTATCTGATTTGGTGAAGGCTGCCGGTCTTGCTTACGAGATGAAGGCAGAGCTCACCATCTGCAGCATCGTTGACAGAACCGACTGCGGACCTTTGGTGCAGAGCCGGGTGGAGGGTCTGAATCAGAGGCTCAGACGGATTTGCGACCGTGTTGGCTGCAGATTCCTTGACTTGCGCCATAGGGTGGTGGGGTTTCGGGTTCCGCTGAATAGGTCAGGAGTTCACTACACTCAGCTGGCGGCTACACGGGTAGCGGAGGCTGTGTGGCGTGGACTGGCCGGTTTTTTAGGTTAGAAGGCCTCGGGAAAGTACGGGGTGGGCTGCAATGTCAAAGGGTGCATGGCAATTACAGGACGTGCTTGGATCAAGGAACTGTCGGAATTATAGTTGTAAATTGTTGTAGTTGCGTTGGAAAAGTCCCTGAGCTTCAAGCGCTAATAGAAAGCACAGAAGCTTATATCGTTATAGGTACAGAAAGCTGGCTAAAGCCTGAAATAAGTTCTGCAGAAATTTTTACGAAGTCTCAGACGGTGTTCAGGAAAGATAGATTAGGCAGAATTGATGGTGGAGTGTTTGTGTCTGTCAGTAGTGGTTTATCTTGTAGTGAAGTCGAAGTAGATACTCCGTGCGAATTGGTATGGGTGGAGGTTATACTTAACAGCTGAATTAAGTTAATAATTGGCTCCTTCTACCGACCCCCAGACTCCGATGATACAGTTGCGGAATAGTTCAGAGAAAGTTTGAGTCTCGTAACAAATAAATACCCCACTCATACGGTTATAGTTGGTGGGGACTTCAACCTACCCTCGGTATGTTGGCAAAAATACTTGTTCAAAACCGGTGGTAGGCAGAAAACGTCTTCCGAGATTGTCCTAAATGCTTTCTCTGAAAATTATTTCGAGCAGTTAGTCCACGAACCCACGCGAATTGTAAATGGTTGCGAAAACACACTTGACCTCTTAGCCACAAACAATCCAGAGCTGATAGAGAGCATCATGACTGATACAGGGATTAGTGATCACAAGGTCGTTGTAGCTAGGCCCAATACCATTTCTTCCAAATCCATGAGAAACAAACGCAAAATAATTTTATTTAAAAAAGCGGATAAAGTGTCACTAGAAGCCTTCCTAAAAGACAATTTCCATTCCTTCCGAACTGACTATGCGAATGTAGACGAGATGTGGCTCAAATTCAAAGATATAGTAGCAACAGCAATTGAGATATTCATACCTCATAAATTGGTAAGAGATGGAACGGATCCCCCGTGGTACACAAAAAAGGTCCGAACGCTGTTGCAGAGGCAACGGAAAAAGAATGCGAAGTTCAGAAGAACGCGAAATCCCGAAGATGGGCTAAAATTTACAGACGCGCGAAATTTGGCACGTACTTCGATGCGAGATGCCTTTAATAGGTTCCACAACGAAACATTGTCTCGAAATTTGGTAGAAAATCCGAAGAAATTCTGGTCGTATGTAAAGTACACAAGCGGCAAGACGCAGTCAATACCTTCGCTGCGCAGTGCCGATGGTACTGCTATCGACGACTGTGCCGCTAAAGCGGAGTTATTGAACGCAGTTTTCCGAAATTCCTTCACCAGGGAAGACGAATGGAATATTCCAGAATTTGAAACACGAACATCTGCTAGCATGAGTTTCTTAGAAGTAGATACCTTACTGGTTGCGATGCAACTCAAATCGCTTGATACAGGCAAGTCTTCAGGTCCAGATTGTATACCGATTAGGTTCCTTTCAGATTACGCTGATACTATAGCTCCCTACTTAGCGCTCATATACAACCGTTCGCTCACCGATATATCTGTACCTACAGATTGGAAAATTGCGCAGGTCGCACCAGTGTTCAAGAAGGGTAGTAGGAGTAATCCATTTGACTACAGACCTATATCATTGACGTCGGTCTGCAGTAGAGTTTTGGAGCATATACTGTATTCAAACATTATGAATCACCTCGAAGGGAACGATCTATTGACACGTAATCAGCATGGCTTCAGAAAACATCGCTCTTGTGCAACGCAGCTAGCTCTTTATTCGCACGAAGTAATGGCCGCTATCGACAGGGGATCTCAAGTTGATTCCGTATTTCTAGATTTCCGGAAAGCTTTTGACACCATTCCTCACAAGCGACTTCTAATCAAGCTGCGGAGCTATGAGGTATCGTCTCAGTTGTGCGACTGGATTCGTGATTTCCTGTCAGGAAGGTCGCAGTTCGTAGTAATAGAAGGCAAATCATCGAGTAAAACTGAAGTGATATCAGGTGTTCCCCAGGGAAGCGTCCTGGGACCTCTGCTGTTCCTGATCTATATAAATGACCTGGGTGACAATCTGAGCAGTTCTCTTAGATTGTTCGCAGATGATGCTGTAATTTACCGTCTAGTAAGGTCATCCGAAGTCCAGTATCAGTTGCAAAGCGATTTAGAAAAGATTGCTGTATGGTGTGGCAGGTGGCAGTTGACGCTAAATCACGAAAAGTATGAAATGATCCACATGAGTTCCAAAAGAAATCCGTTGGAATTCGATTACTCGATAAATAGTACAATGCTCAAGGCTGTTAACTCAACTAAGTACCTGGGTGTTAAAATTACGAACAACTTCAGTTGGAAAGACCACATAGATAATATTGTCGGGAAGGCGAGCCAAAGGTTGCGTTTCATTGGCAGGACACTTAGAAGATGCAACAAGTCCACTAAAGAGACAGCTTACACTACACTCGTTCGTCCTCTGTTAGAATATTGCTGCGCGGTGTGGGATCCTTACCAGGTGGGATTGACGGAGGACATCGAAAGGGTGCAAAAAGGGCAGCTCGTTTTGTATTGTCGCGTAATAGGGGAGAGAGTGTGACAGATATGATACGCGAGTTCGGATGGAAGTCATTAAAGCAAAGACGTTTTTCGTCGCGGCGAGATCTATTTACGAAATTTCGGTCACCAACTGTCTCTTCCGAATGCGAAAATATTTTGTTGAGCCCAACCTACATAGGTAGGAATGATCATCAAAATAAAATAAGAGAAATCAGAGCTCGAACAGAAAGGTTTAGGTGTTCGTTTTTCCCGTGCAGTGTTCGGGAGTGGAATGGTAAAGAGATAGTATGATTGTGGTTCGATGAACTCTCTGCCAAGCACTTAAATGTGAATTGCAGAGTAATCATGTAGATGTAGATGTAGATGAGGGAAAGTCAACGAAACTTCTCGTTTTTTAACACAATTCGGCATGGACTTATGCGGCCAGGGTTTCACGATATGTTCCATGACATAACCATTTGCGACAATTGCCATTTAACCCTTTCCAGTACCTGTTGCGGGGTGGGGGGGTCCAAAAGCGTAAAGTGCGTGAAGTGCGCCATACAAAAAAACTGCACAAATTACAGGGAAGTCAAGGATAATTTCCTCGAATCAATTAATTCAATTTCTCAAAGAGAATTACATCGTGTGATGAATAATTTCTTGAATAGATACCAATTCGTGGAAAAGTATGGTAGGCAGTTCTAGAATCTCCTTTCATGAGAGGGGTGAGTACAAAATTTATTTACGCACTTTTTACATTTAGTACTGCAGTTGCAGTAGCAGACGGGTGACACGGTGTCTGCTTCGCCGTTCAACGGAACACTCGCTGCCCGCGCTCTACGGCGCCATGCATACAGTCATCAGATAAACGGAATGGAACACTCATTCATCCACGACACGTTCTGGAGAAAACATTCGATAGTTCTAGTACTCGTAAATACGCAGGCTATTATAATCTTGCAAGTGTGCTTGAGTGTTTAAGAGTGTCTACATCGCCGACTCCAGTTCAAAGTAGAAGGGAAATTAAAAGCGAGTGGGCTGTACAGAAGCATCAACATAGTATTAACTTACTTTGGTCAGACGAAGTCAAGCGAAAAGCATGCCGTTTTGAGTTCGGAGTGTTCAATTGTAACATACCGTTAGCAATAGCATATTAAACTTCGTACGTTAATTTTAGACAGTGAAGCGATTACGTTGGCATTAGTTGTTTTTGCAAGTTGCTGTCTGGCATACATTAAAAGTATGTGAAGCACATATGAACAGTACTGCAGGGTGCGTAAATAATTAGACATTTTCAGTGGTATACCTCATTTTATCATACAGTAGAAGTATAACGAAAAGAGTGGGAATAGATCATTTTAGATAGCATAAAGAGAACATTTATATTGGACCAACTGTCATTGTATCAAGGTTGGTTTATTCTAAAGCAGTTAAAGGTGCGCTTTATATGTTGTGAGTGCTGTACTGGGGCCGTGTACCGCAAGGCCATCATCATGGCGCATTCATAGGCCGTCCATGAACTGAATAAGACACGTGTGTGGACATTTGGCACCACCTACTTCTGATAATGCACTAAGAAGTAGAAGAATCCTTACGACGATGAAATATAATGTTACATGTTCAAAATTCAGACCATTCAACAAAGCAGGTGGGCATAATATTACAACTAATCAGTTGATGCCGTCAGTAGTAATGAGTTTCTTTCCATTTTGATTTAACATTGAACATCTGCTACGCATGGAAGAACTACAGTAATATCTGGCGTATTACAGATTCGCACAATATGCTCGGAAATTGTATCTTTCCTGATGTTTTTCAGTCTGGGCTAGATCTCCATCTCCAGGGGGTTTCGATTGCGAGGATATGGTATTAAACTGTACCCTTTCGTCATTCTTTCTTTCTATACAGGCGTGTAAAACATGTTTAACAGTTCAGTGTACAAACAAAGGCTAATAAATTTAATTTGCTACTCTCTACTGTCGCATAAACTTTCTAATACCGTCACTGAATCAAAATGGCTCCATTCCTCTCTATCTCCAGTGACACTAATGTATCTACCACATGCCATAGACCCTCCACATTCTTCTCTCCAGAGCAAAATGTTTGTGATTGTGTGCTCGGGTGGTTTGAAATAGATTTCTTGTGGCTAGGCTATTGTTAAATATAACTAGCCTCCTATCACTTTTTGCTTCAAGGCTAGTATTCACTGGATCGAAGAGTTTGGGCTTTTTTTTCAGCAGTCGGCACTGATCTTTCTCAGAAACTCTTACTCCATTTCTTTCTCTGTCACTAAACTGACAGCCTGTTTGGGCCTATTTTTGCCTTAAATTTGACTGATCTCTCATGTCGGTAGATCTATAACTCCAAGTTTTCACAGGGGACCCTTTCGCCGACATGTAGGTAGGCAATCTTACTTGCTCCGTACGTTTTACTGTGTATGATTAATTCTCCCCGTGTACCTTCATTTGTGATCTTATGTTCGATTGAATATCCGTTAACATCTTAAGAAAATCTCGTTTCAGAGGCCTTCATTCTAGAAGATTATTTTTCTGTACATCTCCAGTGTTCTATTTTGAATAGCAATGTCGGTATTGTTCTGTAAAACAAGCTCTCATTTTTTCTTTGTTTTGTTCTTAATGAAACTTTGTTTTGTTGCAGATATCTGATCGGCGTTATTGATCAGGATCACGGAGGAGATATCCCTGCAGACAAGTACGACATAGACACATGATATACGGCTTTTCGTCACAAAATTTTCCAGAGCGTTATCCCCGAATGGCTTTAAATTTCTTTTAATTTTACTTACCATCTCTCCATATTGTTTGCAGTTAAGTGTAATTTGTGTACTGATCTTTGCAAATTGTCTTCAGTTCTTTGTGTAATAATTTTTCCACCAGAATATAAAATATAATTAAGGTTTTAGGGAAAATTCGAAATGAATTCCGTTGATTTGATATTCTTCTGCTCCCTCAAATGTTCATCTACATAGATTTTAAGAAGTGTTGGGGATAAAGAGCTGTGCAATGTCACTCTTTTGCAAAATATTATACTCAACCAAAATATTATATTCAACAACCATGTGGTGGATGTAAAACAATATGTTAATGTGTACCGATATAGACTTTGAACTGCTGAGAGAGAGAGAGAGAGAGAGAGAGAGAGAGAGAGAGAGAGAGAGAGAGGAGAGAGAGAGAGAAAGAGGTAAAGTTGGATAAAGGGGCCTCCACTTTGTTTCTTTTATATAAAACCATTTATTTTTGGTATAATCACCTGAAATTAACATAAAACATTTCTCTAGTATGTCCTGCAATAGTTACATGTTTTGGTTCAACTTTTTAATATTTAAAACAAAATTTTATTTTTTTCCTGATGGTCTGAATTTTGTTGCATCAAGAATTTGTGCTAGTAATATGGGCCCCAAGGTAGTCTGAAACAAAAAGAAACAAAAATTTGAAAAAATTATTTAATTTTATTTTTGCGTATAATGAAAGAAAGATTCACTCCGAACATTGTTAATTAGTCTACTGGTGGGATGATTTTCACAGCCTACGCCTAGCCTATTTACAATAGTCACACAAATAAGCATCTTTTTCGCATCCAGGGCATTCGTTGTGAGCCCACATCTCACAGGCTACACACTGCACCCAAAGTTCACCTTTTGTGTCCTTTGAAAAAAAAACCTTCACAAAATAGCCATACGGCGTCGTCAACAAACCTTTCAAACTTTTGATGACAGCGAAAAAATTCGCAGCACAACTATTCACAAACCATGACAGCTACTACGTCTGCGCACCCTACAGTAAAGTTTCGCAACTAGTTCTAGTAGTTTATGTGCTCTCCGCTAGAATTAGTGGCCCATACTTCCAAATATGTAGGGGGGCCATAATAACAGCAGGTGCACATTTTTCCACCTTTGCCTCTACAGGGTGTTACAAAAATGTACGGCCAAACTTTCAGGAAACATTTCTCACACACAAATAAAGAAAAGATGTTATCTGGACATGTGTCTGGAAACGCATTATTTCCATGTCAGAGCTCATTTTAGTTTCGTCCCACCTACGCTCAATTGAGCACGTTACCATGATTTCATACGGGATACTCTACCTGTGCCTTTACAAGTACGACACAACATGTGGTTCATGCACAATGGAGCTCCTGCACATTTCAATCCAAGTGTTCGTACGCTTCTCAACAACAGATTCGGTGACCGATGGATTGGTAGAGGCGGACCAATTCCATGGCCTCCACGCTCTCCTGACCTCAACACTCTTAACTATCATATGGAGGCATTTGAAAGCTCTTGTCTACGCAACCCCGGTACCAAATGTAGAGACTCTTCGTGCTCGTATTGTGGACGGCTGTGACACAATACGCCATTCTGCAGGGCTGCATCAGCGCATCAGGGATTCCATGTGACGGAGGGTGGACGCATGTATCCTCGCTAACGGAGGACATTTTGAACATTTCCTGTAACAAAGTGTTTGAAGTCACGCTGATACGTACTGTTGCTGTGTGTTTCCATTCCATGATTAACGTGATTTGAAGAGAAGTAATGAGATGAGCTCTAACACGGAAAGTAAGCGTTTCCGGACACATGTCCACATAACATATTTTCTTTCTTTGTGCGTGAGGAATGTTTCCTGAAAGTTTGGCCGTACCTTTTTGTAACACCCTATATATGTTTATTATACTCTTACAATAACCTAATTTAGTTCGGATTAAATTCTTATCGAAAATATGGTGCAGTTTCTGCACTTTACATAATGGTTATGCTTGATGGTACAGTAACCTACTCCTCAACTGTTAATCCATAAATCCTTCAACAAACTGAATGTAAGCTTTGCATTTCCGTGCTACTTTCAAATTTAGGTGGCCGCATCTCTTCAAAGAGAAATGTCTTCGCATTTTTCTCCTGGGAGAGCAGTGCACGGACTGGCAAAGTCTTCGAAATCGATAACGAGATGATTTATCAGGGCGGGGGCGGGGGGTGAAGTCTCCGACAGTGAGAAATAGAAATTGCATATAATCTCGTTAAGGTACAGCCCATTCTTTATCTGATTAAAAGTATCCGGACACTTGTTAGTGTGCATTAATGTGGGGTGTGTACACCCTTGAGCTCTGCTGTGGGCACTGAGGTGTCTAAATGTCTGTGGAGGAATGGCAGCGCATTCCAACTCAAGAGTCAAAATCAATGAAAGTAGTGATGTTGGATGCTGAGGTATAGAGGGAAGTCGACGTTCTGACTCATCCCAAAGGTATTCCATTGGGTTGAGGTGAGGGTTCTGGGCAGGACAGTCCATTTCAGGAACAGCCTAACAGATGATACCATGTGACAGGATGCACCGTCACGCTGATAGAAACAACCATTGTCCTCGAACTGTTCCCCAACGTACGCAGTACAAAATTGCAACCTAACAACAGTTTAATTACGTAACCCCGCAATAACAATGGTGACTAACCTCTCAATAAAATTGTGACTAATCAATAACCTTTCAATAATTAACTGACTGTGAATCTAAATTGGTAAATCTAGACGTCAGGAATGTTGCGTCATGGCCCTGAAAAGACATTCTGAATAAACTGAAAATTCTTACCTCAATTATGTCGACGGATAACGCGTATATATCTGCTCCTATAAGAAATTTTTCTGGCACAGCCCAGTGCAGTGCTGTCCACTACATTATGTTATGTATGAAAAACAACTGATTTTATTTACGATAAGTGGCATGACTATGGATAGGAGAAATTAGTAAAAACTTTAAATTCAGATGAATGTCTGTCAAAAGTTATGTTTATAAGAAAGGTTATTATTGAAAAATTATTGAAGAATATTTACATGTGACTTTGATATAACAATAGTACAAAATGATATGTTGCAAATTACATATGCAAGCGGCAATAAATAATAATAATTTTTGTATTTACCATATAATACATCGCTCAGGCATCGCCATCGTTCTCCACGACCGGCGTTGATAATTCCATACAGACAATACAGGACCCTAGTTCTCTTTGTGAGCTATACAACTCGACAATTGATCTCTAAGAGCGACCTGATCCAACCGCCGGGCTGCGAGCTACCACTCCTACTGCTGCCGACACTGCTCTCTAGTCTGCGATTCTATTGTAACTTACATATCGCAGGCAGCGCGTGAGCAATCCATCGAAGTTACATCTGCTCAAGTGCGCTAGCAATAAATTTCTTAGTCATGAACCTCTTACTCAATGCTGTGAAATGTGTTCATATCCTTCTGCATTTAGCGCTTTCTAATGGAAAAGAAGGGGATCACACCTTAATCCCGGCACCGTAACATCCGTACTTCAGTGCTTCCACTATACATGAAGTCATGCAAAGTTCTCAGAGCATTCGCCAGACCCAAGCAATTCCGTCGGGCCATGCTGTATAGCGTGGTTTATCAGTTCAAACCACACGTCTCCTGTCATCCACTGTTCAAAGCCGTCACTCTTCGCACGACTTCAGCCATCGCTTACCATTCACTACAGAAACGTGTAGCTTGTGAAGAGCTGCTCGACCGTTATATCCCGTTCCTTTTAACTCCCCAAGCATAGTCACTGTGCTAGCTGGACTACTGGTAGTACGTTGGAGCTCACGAGTGTTTTCTTCCGAGCCGCGTGGTTTGAGGCGTCATGTCACGGACTACGCGGCCCCTCCCGCAGGAGGTTCGAGACCTCCCTCGGGCATGAGTGTATGTGTTGTTCTTAGCATAAGTTAAAGTTAGTTTAAGTCCATAATATTCACCAGCAATAATTAAACAGTCCATCACATTTCATCAGCAAAAAATTATACCGTTAATCACATTTCATAAGCAGAAATTAAACAGTACATCACATTTCATAAGCAGAAATTAAACAGTGCATCACATTTCATAAGCAGAAATTAAACAGTACATCACATTTCATCAGCAGAAATTAAACAGTTCATCACATTTCATCAGGAGAAATTAAGCAGTCGATTACGTTTCACTAGCAGAAATTAAACAGTCCATCATATTTCATCAGCAGAAATTAAACAGTCCATCATCACATTTCATCAGCAGAAATTAAACAGTTCATCACATTTCATCAGTAGAAATTAAACAGTCCACCGCATTTCGTCGGCAGAAATTAAACAGTTCACCACATTTCAACAGCAGAAATTAAACAGTCCATCACATTTCACTAGCAGAAATTAAACAGTCCATCACAAAACAGTTCATCACATTTCATCAGTAGAAATTAAATATTTCCACCTGGCACCCACCAATGATAATAGGTGTAAGAACGAACAATAGTTTGAATGCCCACACAATTGCTTTTACAAAATTATTATCAATGCTCTTACACTAAACGTACAAATTATAATAAACACACAAATCATATCAGATAATTAACATATTGATTATTACAAATACACAAATATCAGTAAACCTATAAATGGGCGTCAGTGCAAGCCACAACAAATAAATAAAACAACATTTAGATGGTAGGTCGGTACAAATTATTTGGGATTATGAAAGGAAAACACAAAACACACTCACTCATCTTTCATCCACATTTTAAGAACTATTGTGTAATTGAATAGTGTTAACTGTGTAAATGCAATTCTGTCAACATTTGATGTGTAACATGTGTATCAAGATTAGTAGTGGGAGCAGTGTAAAATAGTCATTAGTAGTTAGTCAACGTCATAGTCATCATGTCAAGACCAATGTTTGCCAAGCCACATCAAAATATACAGTTGCTGAACACCTGTCAGTTTGCCAACATACGCACATACATCTTTCCCAAAAGAAAAAAGGTATACAGGGTGAGTCACCTGACGTTACCGCTGGATATATTTCGTAAACCACATCAAATACTGACGAACCGATTCCACAGACCGAACTTGAGGAGAGGGGCTAGTGTAATTGGTTAATACAAACCATAAAAAAATGCACGGAAGTATGTTTTTTAACACAAACCTACGTTTTTTAAAATGGAACCCCGTTAGTTTTGTTAGCACATCTGAACATATAAAGAAATACGTAATCGGTGCCGTTTGTTGCATTGTAAAATGTTAATTACATCCGGAGGTATTGTAACCTAAAGTTGACGCTTGAGCACCACTCCTCCGCTGTTCGATCGTGTGTATCGGGGAGCACCGAATTACGTGGGAACCAAAGGGAACGGTGATGGACCTTAGGTACAGAAGAGACTGGAACAGCACATTACGTCCACAGGCTAACACCTTTTTATTGGTCTTTTTCACTGACGAACATGTACATTACCATGAGGGGTGAGGTACATGTACACACGTAGTTTCCGTTTTCAATTAAGGAGTGGAATAGAGAGTGTTTACGGGTGTCAGTGCATCTGCACTGAGTGCTCGATCAGCTGTAGGTAGGCGTGACATACGAAGTAATTGTTTGTGGTCAATGGTTTCCTTGTGCGGCGCGCTGACTGATTGTCTCTTTGTGTATGTGCTGCCGCTGGGACATGGCGCGGTGTCCCTGTGTTCTCCGCATGTTTACGTGTAACTGTCAATTTTCTCAAAAGTACGTCATTCCACAAAACTTTTAATTTCCATATATGATGTATTCCATTAGAGCGCCGTGATTTAAGAGTTTCTACAACAACAGTGTTACCATGAATAATTTTCCGAACTCTATATGGACCGTTATGAAGCAGAAAAAATTTGCAACACAAGTCTTTCCTTTTGTGAGACAAACGATGAGACTTACTTAAAACCTTTTGACCAACTGACTAAGATTGTAAACGACCAGCCGCAGATGCAATACTTTGTACAGCCATGTTGACAACTTCAGAATGCCGCAGTTTCCATGTAGGTGGAAAAGGAACGATTTCAGAAATACGATTTGTCGGTGCTTTATTTTTTAATATCAATATAGGTGGTAAAGTAGTTGAATCATTAGGGTGTTCGTTCAGAATGTTTTTAAAAATATGAAGCTACTGATCCCACGTTCTGTGATTGTGATGACAATAAAGACGACACAATTTATTAATTTCTTTCATCCATCTCACTGACGGGTTAGATTGAAACTGAAAACGTGAAATGAAAATTGGTTTAATCTTACGACGCCGTAGAGTACGAAGCCAAATTTTAGAGCGAAACTGTGATCCATATCTGATATAACTGTATCAACATGACCCACTTGTTTAAGAAAATGTTTGATGAAAACATTAGATACTGGACGAGCTGTTGCTTTGCGTAAAGGTGTAAAACACACATATTTTGATGTCAATTCCACTTCTACCATAATGTACGCAAAACCATTAGTAGAACCAACCACTGGACCGAACAAATCGACTGCAGCCATCTCCTTTAATCTCGCTGGAATGATAGGAAACAACGGTGCTCTGTGAGAAATAGTTGACGGCTTAGCCTTTTGACACAATTTGCGTTTAGCAAGAACAAATCGAATACATTTTTCCATATTACAGAAGTAGCAATTTTCTCCTAATTTATGAATGCATTTTCTGGGACCAAAGTGCGCCTTGCTGAAATGTGTATACCAAATCTTAACCCACTCATCAGGAATGCAAACTAACCAAACAGAGGTGTCAACATATTATCGTTTAAAAAGAATATCACTACGAACTAAATAATACTGCCTAATCGCTACGCTTTCCTTTCCCCTCCACTTTCACCTTAGTGTCCTTCCAGATCGGATCCTTGTTTTGCTCCTTAGCGATGTCCTGGAGCGAAGACGAAATGAAATTTTCAAACGCAACACCTTGAATATACATCAAACAATAATTGTTTTCTTTGCAGTCTTCCTCAGCACTTTGTTTCAAACCCATAGGCGCACGTGATAAAGCATCAGCCATAACATTAGAAGAACGCTGGATGTAAACAATACTAAAATCAAATTCCTATAGGTACAGTGCACATCGTGATAATCTTCCATGTGTTAATTTTGTTGACATATGAAATTCCGCAGCTCGATGATCGGTGTAAACCTTAATATGTCTGCCATATCAAAAGATGCCAAATTTTGTGAAAGCCCATACAACAGCCAAAGCTTCAAGTTCTGTGATCGAATAATTCTTTTCTGATTTAGAGAGAACACGACTTCCAAATGCAATAGTTTTCTGTACTACAAGACCGTTTTCTTCTATCTCTTGAAATAAGTGTGCACCTAGGCCTTTCTATGATGAGTCCGTTGCCAAACGAAAAACTTTAGATAAATCCGGATGTGCAAGAAGTGGAGCAGCAACTAAAGCATCACGAAGTTGTTTAAATTTTAATTGAGTTTCCTCATCCCAACATCAATTAGAATTCTTTCCAGAAAGTTCACATAAACGAGATGTGGCCAAATTGTCCAATCTAACAAAGCGTCTAATAAAATTACAGAACCTAAGGAAACTACGAACATCACGTTTAGTAGTAGAAACTTCATAATTACGAAAGGCGTCTAGTTTCTCTGGATCAGGAAGAATACCTTCTGTTGCACTAATATGACCAAGAATTTTCACCTGAGAACGACCAAATTCAGATTTTTCCAAGTTCACTGTAATGTCAACTCTTGCAAAAATACGTAATAATGAATCCAAAATTGTGTCATGCTCACTCCAAGAACGTTTAGCAATAAGAATATTGTCAACATATGAAGTAATATTGTTACGAAGATAAACTGCTAAAATTTCATTCAAACCACGAATGAATATTGCTGAAGATATAGTAAGTCGAAACGGAAATTTCCGAAATTGATAACAGTTACCAAAGGCTAAAAAAGCAATGTATTTTCTACAATCAGGGTGGACTTCAATTTGCCAAAAATTTGCGCGGAGATCAACTGTGGATAAAACTTTAATTCCATAATTCCATAGAAATGTTGAAGAAGTTCATCTAAAATATGTGGACAGTCAGTTTCAGGAATGATGATATTATTTATCTGTCTGGAATCCAGAACCAAACGAATTGACTCATCCTTTTTAAGAGTGACATGTAATGGGCTGGTATAAGGGCTGACTGCTGGCTCAATAATGCCTTGACCTAACATGGACTGAAGTTCATTCTAAGCCAAGTCTTTATAAGCGAAATGGAATAGCGTACGTTTTACCCCGAAATGGTGTGTGTTCTTTTACTTTAAATAAATATTGCAAGCCTTGTGTAGTTCCTGTGTGATGACTAAATACTGTAGCATGTGAAGTCAAAACTTGATGTAATTCTTCTCTTGCAACGTCATCTGTCACTTCAGCTTTGTTAACCTTTTCATTAATTAATTCTTCACTATTAATCATATCATCCACCGCGTCTCTCTATATATTGTCGTTGTCATGACTGAACACACTGTCGTCATAATACTCAGCGGAAACATCAGAAGTAAGAAACCTTAAACAATTCGTGTCTGATTCAGATTTCATTACACACTCGAAACATTTCAAACATCTCGGCATTCCAGCAACAGTCAAGTTCACACTCCCTTCCTTAAAGTTAAAAATTGCTTTATATGTGTTAAGAAACTCCATACCTGATATAATTTGTGTACTGAGTAACGGAACAATAATAAAATAGGTAGAAAATTCATATCCTTGACAATTGAAATTTAAATTGGTCTGTTGTTTGACTTCCACATTTTTTTTACAGAAATAGCTCCTCGAAATGTGGTTTTAGAAACAGGTAATACAGGACAAGCAATAATTCTTACACATATACAAAAACTCATTAACTAATAACATTCAATGGGCTCCCAGAATCTAAAACCGCAGTGAACTTATTCTTATTCACACATACTTCAATAACAGAATGTAAAAATGCGTCTACATTATTTTCCTTTTCGTCTAGCAAAACATCTCTCACGTCTTCAAAGCGAACGTAAAGTCGTAACGTCAGTACTTTCTGAACAGTCTGTATTGCTGCCAGGCTGCCAGAAGCCGAAGCTACAAGTCATTGTCGATTGTTTGCGTCACGTCTTTGATTATTCGCGTCATTTCTCGGATCAATATCTACCATTTGCACTTGTCTCTCTGAAGTTGTGTCACGTGGAGGATGCCAATTAGGTCCCTCCTGTCTGTTACATGTAAATTCTTGCTTGTGTCTGTTACTAAGATTTCTGTTTTCCTAGCTATCTGCATGACTACTTCTTGTGTAATTTCGACTGTCACTTCTGAAATTAATGTTAGATCTACCACCTTGGTTATTTCTGTAGTAAGAATTTCTATTATTGTATGAATAATTTGTCCTGATGATACCGATTACTGTTTTCGTATGATTGATCATTACGGTAAGAATTTCTGTTATTATACTTGTCTGTGTAATTTCTGTTAGAACGTCTGTTATTGTCATAAGGCTGGTATCTATTGTCCTGTCTGTTTCGTCTGTCATTTTCAAAATTACTGCTATTACGTCAGTTCCGATCATTATCCCTTTTCTCTGAAAATGTATTGTGATTACCGTTACTGAAAAAATTACTAGGAGTTCCGTCGTCGTTGTCATACTCAAGTTCTCGTAGTAATGTCTTAAAAGGTTCAACGTCGTCTTTACATCTTCGGGCTAAAGCAATGTGTCTTATCGATTGTGGCAGCTTAGTTAAACAAATACGAATTAATCCAGTCGGGCATAAGCGTGGGAAGGAATTGATTGTTTTGAATCCTGTCTTCAAAGTATTCTGCTGGCGTGCGGAACTCATAGTGTTTAAATTTACGCTGCATAATAAGACTATGTTTGACTCTGTCTTGCGTGTTTTCGGACCAATATACCGATAGAAATGCATAATAAAACTTATTTAAATTATTACAATCTCTAAAAGGAGCGCGCATGCGCGGCGCCGGTTCATTTTCTAAATATCCACACATAAATTCCAGTTTGTGACTTAGTGGCCAATTTGTAGGAAATGCGTACGTAAATTGATCTAACCATGAACATGGATGTATGTCATCATTAGAACTGCGAATGATCTTAAATTCCCGAACAGTTAAGAAGTGTTTATAGTCAAAGTTTTCGCCTCGTGGCCACGAAGACCTACCGCGTCTGTTCCAGTCCGAATGTCGGTTATTGTCAAGTTCGCGCGCCTGGCGCTCTCTTGTCGCATCTCGTAAATGAAATAAATTATTTTCTTCAAAACCCGCTGCTGTAGGTGATTCTAAATATCTTCTACTGTCTTTTCCTACGATTTCGCTTTCAATTTGTTTAACTTGCTTCCGTAACGCCTCAAATTCCCTTTTAACGTGTTCATTAAATTTTCCCGGATTCTCAACATGTTTATTCATATTATGGTATTCTTCTGTTTCTGCAAATGGCATTGGAGCTGTATCATCTGAATCACTGTCCCCATTTAAACTAAGACTTGTCAATTTATCTGAAATCTCCTCAACTTTTTCCGTTAAGTTACCTATTTGTTCTTTCTGTTTATTTACGTCTTCCGTAAGTGTCGCGACTCGGGTATTAGTATTGATACATTTAGTAGTTAGCTGTTCATATTGTTGTGTTAAGTTATTTGTTCTGTCATTTGGTACGGATTCCTCGATTATTTTAAATATTTCTTCTTTATCGTGTGCACATTGTAAATTTAAATCAGAAAATTTTTGTACTATCACGCGATCTGTTTCTTCCTGTTCTCTATCCTGTTCCTTTTCTCTGTTTTATATTGACGTTAATCTATCATTGTGATCATTCAAAATCGGTTGTACTTCTTCTCTAATTTCTTTCTTTAATTCATCTTCCATGTTTTCAAAACATGTCCCCATTCGTGAGTCTAGCCGTGTTGCCATTGTTCCCATCTCTGATTTAAATTCATATCCTAACTATGTTTCCATTGTTCTTATCTCAGTTTTAATTGTTCCTATTTGTGATCCCAAATTTAATATTGCACTTATCAACTGCTCCATATTAACTGGTTCGAAATTCTTTTCGCCCCTAACAGTTCCCGTAAAACTAACTTCCTTCGTCATAGCCGCAAAGCTATCTGTGTTCGATACTATTCCAGAATCTTCGATCGTTAATCTCGTATTCTGAAAATTTTCCGATTGTGGAAAAATTTGAACTGGTTCCGGACTATTTTCCCGGCTTATTAGATTGTTTTATACTTCATTATTCACCATACTGTTCTCCTGTGTTGGCGAGTTCGTCATGTTAACAATTTCGTTATTCTGACTATCCGTCATTCTTGCCTTTTTCATCGATCGCGTAATCATTTACAAAACATACAAAAGTCGTCACTATACGAAAATTACACACAATATAACACTTTACCACCAACAATACCATTCACGCGAAATGCTTCCAGACGAACACGATTAACGAACAAGTAATACCTTCACAACTGCACAAAATTGTCAGTACGACATATCAAAAATTAAATTCTCCAAAAATACCATTAGAAGAGTCACAAGACAACTACAAATGTTTAATTACGAAATCTACACATGCAGTGTAGACTACAATTACTAAACTACAAATTACTACAACAATACTACTATCTACTATTTTTACTATCATAAAAATTCCACGGGACGATGCGAAGCAGAGGTCGCCACGTGCATGGGGGCTCAATTAAAAAGAAAAGACATATTAATGAATAAATACAATAATTTTTACTAGCTGTGTGACAGGTTACGAAGTCTTGTAACCGGTTGGGCCTGACTATTATTAGCACGCAATCTGACTGCATAAAATAAAAATAAAGAATGACAAGGAATTTCCATTAACACAATTGATTAACTAAGTCCCCTACAACTATAAAAGCTACGAAACAACAAAGCACAAGTGTAACTGTTCTGCGTGTGGTAGTGTAACTCAACGTACATGTATCTGGCTCGGTTCTTTCTCAATTCAACAAAATACTTTAACACTATTTACAATGAATTAATTGAAAAACCTGAAATACTATAACTGCACGTAGAAACCAGAATTACAAGTCTAATAAATGAACACGAACCAGATGCTTTGTTGACTGTACCTGTGAGCAAGAGGGATTGTTATTAAAGAAAACTAAGTTTTTACCTCATTGCATATTGACGAAAATGTTCCATTACACCAGCATCATAAATCAAAAGCCCATCTCCTTTCACAAATATATTCTGACAATTGCATCTTCTTCCATCTATACATTACATCAAGTGAACAGTACAACATTTTAATCAACATTCAGATCGTGTACTCTCTCGCCCAACAGAACAACGACCGCTCTCGACATCCGCTGAACTACTACTGCCAGTGGAGGCGACGGGATAATAATCTTTGGCGCAATCTCTGGCGCTGTGACTCAGTGTAGCCTCCTTTCATTGGTTCGCCTGTCGTAACATCTAGAGCTCAATTCCGCATTACATAGGGGTGTCCGGATTCTTTTCATTAGATAGTGCACTGGATGTTCCCGAAATGTAGCGACAAAGTTCGAGGGGTTGTAGAGGGTTTCTTATGGAACAGACTGAGGATAGGAATGGGTGTCCGGAAACGTCATCCAACGACAATACAGAGCGTCGGAATAGTAGGAGCCGGCCCTGTCACTAGGACCCTCCTTCCGCAACATATGGGACTTTGTACGCTGACAGGCCGTAGGCGGAAAGTCTAGAAACGTTGTTTGTCACTCAGTGACCGCAGCCGATTGCCACAGTCGGCTGTAGATAAGATGAAGCTACTTCCTCCCGATGACTGCGATGCTGTGTTGCCTCGGAAGATGATGGTTTTGGACACGGGTTTCCATATACAGTTTGTTTTTCTTCTAGCAAGCTCTGAAATCTCCAGTGTTTTCCAGTGTACAGGGACAGCCGGTATAGGGCTTCGGGCTTCGAGCACAAGTCGACGCTATGCTGCTCGTCTTTACACACAACATCGTAGATACCATGTGACCCACCGCCGATAAATTGCGGGAAGCCCAGACTGGTTCTTGAAAGGCGTACACTTTCCGTATACTTCTTGAACTGCAACTGGAATGTCCTTCGCGCAGATCATTTACAAACTCTGATGTTAACGTTGTCCAGTAATGATTATTTTACAGATAAATGGCTGTAGATCACGTATACGTCGATGACTGCAATGTATGAATGTTGCCAAACACAGTCTTTAATCTCGAGTACTTCTACCAATTACAGTCATTTCAACATAGATGTCCCTTTAGAGTATTTCATGTTGTCATTGTTGTTATCTTCAGCCCAGAGAGTGGTTTGATGCAGCTCTCCATGTTACTCTATCCTGTGCAAGCTTCTTCATCTCCAAGTGCATACTGCAACCTACATCCTTCTGAATCTGTTTAGTTTATCCTTCTCTTGGTCTCCCTCTACGATTTTTACCCTCCGCTCTGCCCTACTGTAACCTCCAGCCTTCAGACTCAGCTTAATGTATTCGTCTCATGGTCTCCCTCTATGATTTTTACCCTCCACCCTGACCTCCAATACTAAATTGGTGATCCCTTGTTGCCTCAGAACATGTCCTACCGAATGATCCCTTCTTCTACTCAAGTTGTTCCACAAATTCCTTTCTCCCCAATTCTTTTCAGCACCTTCTCATTAGTTACGGGATCTTCCCATCTAATCTACAGCATTCTTCTGTAGCACCGCTTTTCTAAACCTTCTATTCTCTTCTTGTCTAAACGATTTATCGTCCATGTTTCACTTCCATTTCTTTGCCTCGTGATGACTGGGTGTTGTGTGCTGTCCTTAGGTTAGTTGGGTTTAAGTAGTTCTAAGTTCTAGGGGACTGCTGACCATAGATGTTAAGTCCCATAGTGCTCAGAGCCATTTGAACCATTTTTCACTTCCATACATGGTTACACTCCAAACAAATAATTTCAGAAAAGACTTCCTGACACTTAAATCTATACTCTATCTTAACAAATTTATCTTCTTGAAAAATGCTTTCCTTGCCACAGGCTGTCCACATTTCATATGCTCTACTTCTACCATCATCAGTTTTTTGCTGCCCATGCAACAAAAATCATCTGCTACTTATGTGTCTCATTTCCTAATCTAATTCCCTCAGCAACACCTGATTTAATTCGGCTACTTGATATTCTTGCAAATATCATTTTTCAAGTTGTTAGTTGCAATCACGGAAAAAATATTTTGGT
Organism: Schistocerca gregaria; assembly: GCF_023897955.1. Taxonomy (NCBI): domain Eukaryota; kingdom Metazoa; phylum Arthropoda; class Insecta; order Orthoptera; family Acrididae; genus Schistocerca; species Schistocerca gregaria. The sequence continues at coordinate 223,180,709 of NC_064921.1, forward strand.
GTGCAGAACGAATCTCTTACTCTTCAGTGTGAAGTACGTTGTTTTCAAACTCCCAGGTAGATTAAATCTGTGAGGGATTCTAAACCAGAATCGTGCTTTTCTCCAACAGTGCTCTGACTGGCTGAGTTATCGAGACACGTCTCACGAACCACTGCCTCTAATGAACTCCCAGTCTCAAGACTTTATAGAAACCCTAGTATATATCTTGCTGCACCAGCAGTCCTATAAGCACGCATATTATGGGGAAAGAGCTGAGGCACTGCCTAGGGGTTATGATTTAACTTTTGTGTCATCGCATTGAAGGAATTGATACTTTGACCTCCATAGTGTTTGGAAATATAGTGATGGCCAACTGTAGGAGACTATATTCGTTTCGCGAGAGGCCGCTCTTAACTCACTCTGACCAGCTACTATCGGGTGTGTTTACCTTTCCAAGCAAGACGATCCCGACTGAACTCATCATGTACGGAGAGTACCGCTGGCTAGAGTCGCATTAAAAAGTAAACATAGGAAAATCGACTATTACGTAGTTAGAAAGCATCTTTTATTAAGTAATGGACTTTAGTGACTTTTGGGGAGCTCTATGAGATGTTTTATCAGCAGTTAAGATTGAAACTTCATGGCAGATTAAAATTTTGTGTTGGACCGAGACTCGAACTCCTCTCTCCCACTCCTCTCTTCCACGGGTTCTAGTCCCGCAGATTTCGCGGGGGAACCTCTCTTAAGTCTGGAAGAAAAGAGACGACGTACTGCCAGAATTACAGTTGAGGACCGGTCATCAGTCGCGCGTGGACACTATGTGGGTACAGCACTGGAACGCTGCTGGCACAGTAGTTCAGCGCGTTCGGTGAGAGGACCGTCTGACATCCGTAATTTGAAAAAAAAGAATAAAACACTGAATGAAGTATTCAACAGTCAATTTGATGGGGTATCATGTGACGTCCGCCAGAGCATAGGTTGATAACGATAGCGATAAAAGTGAAGAAAAAGAAGTCGCTAGAACACTTGACCGCAAATGGAAAAGAACACTTGACCGCAAATGGAAAAGGTCATGAGTTCGACTCAGATACGGAACACAATTTTAATGTAGCAGGAAGTTTCACATCAGCGCACATTGTGCTGCAGAGTGAAAACTGTATTCTGGCACTTGAGACTGCTAATGATGATATACATGAATTTCGGTATGGTTGCTGAAGGACTGCAAATTTTGAATGTTCTAAAGGGCCGAGTGTCTTCTCACGTTTTCGATCGAACTTCTAGTATCCTCACACACGACCGCCGCATTACGAATTGAGGAGATTCTTTAAAGGGGAGATTGTTGTTGTTGTTGTGGTCTTCAGTCCAGACACTGTTTTGATGCAGCTCTCCATGCTACTCTATCCTGTGCAAGCTTCTTCATCTACCAGTATCTACTAGAACCTACATCTGCTTAGTGTATTTTTCTCTTCGTCTTCCTCTACGATTTTTACCCTCCACGCTGCCCTCCAATACTAAATTGGTGATCCCTTGATGCTCAGAATATGTCCTACCAAGCGATCCCTTCTTCTAATCAAGTTGTGTCACAAATTTCTCTTCTCCCCAATTCTAGTCAATAGGCCTACCTCCTCTCCTCAAGGGGTGATAGTTCATACGAATTTGTACACGACATTCTGAATGCTGCCTAAATCAAGCTGAGAGCACCGTAATTGCCTTGTTTGTTGACTATGTAGCAAATGGAAGGATTTTCCAAATCTATGTTTTTTTCCAAAGATTTCTCTCCCTGTTACATGACTGTATTCGAAACTGGTATCTTCCATCATGATTATGAGAAAACAATAACTGCAGTCACAATGGTTCGGTGATAGAGGTGACAGTGTTAAAAGCGAAACTTGCCCTGTCGTTGGTAATCATGGAAGCGAAACAGTATCGAGACTCTCAGTGTATCGTTATAATTATCAATTCGGAGAATTCTAGAAAAGTGACTGGTTCTTACCATATAAAATCAAAGGATCGTTTGCATAGGATGTGGAAGTGATCGCGTTATCACGCTAATAACTGCTCTTAAACTGTTAACAATGAGCCAACTCACTTATAGGCAGTTCTGATGAACAAAGCGCTCGAGTTGAGCAAAAAAAAAGTAAACTAAACGAAAAAAATCTTTCCTCCGTCTACAGTATTTAAAAACGTTTGTGATCTTATTTGAAGAAGAGCATGTAATGAAAGAATAATCCTTGTGATTCTAAACTACAACTTTGCAGCTCCACTCCTGGGGTAGTTTGTATTGTTTTTGTAAGGTACGGCGTGAGGCCAGATTTATCGTACGGAGACGATTGTGCACTCTCTGTGTCGACAAAACCCTTGCAGATGCCATTAGAGAGATAGCACGCGGTTCTCCGGCATCGTCCTCGAGTTACTTTCAGCGGCAATTTGTAGGAAGCGGCCATCAGCTGGTGGTGTTGGCCGTATCTACAGTGGTTTGTGTCCCATAGTGGGGTTTGATTTCACTGTGGTGTACGTGAATTCTGTGGACATCTTACCCTGTTGACATCTCGTCTTTCCGCGATGTGAGAATGCACACACGGCGTGACCCTGAAATGACCTTTCGAGACATGCTGTCAAGCTGAACAGTGCACTGTCCCTCTGACGACTGCAGACTTAGCGCTCTCTACTGAATTCCGCTGGGAATGCACGTTTACTTTTCTCCGCAGTTACACAAGTAAGTAGCTTTTTCCTCTTATCACGGGATATAACCTATGAAAGTCACGAGATTGGTGCAAGCCTTTTTGAGAGGTTTAGTTTCTCACTCACTTTATTTCTTTATTTTTTTTACCAAAGACTAAATATATCTTGGAAGGGACACGTTTCCCACGTTATTGTCCTATAAACCAATATTATATAGAACAGTGAAGAAATTTTTGTGAAAGAAATGGAATCGCAGTGAATCAAATGCACTGAGCTCACTGGTTATTAAAGGTAAAACTGGTCTCACAATTATAGTGAGTCGTACAATTTAATGTGGACTCGAGCAACTCCTCAACTTTTCCAGATTAAAATGACACTGGCAAAGGACAAAGAAACAACAAATTACAGAAAAACGGCCGCAGCATCGACTGAAGATTCAATCCACTTACCCGCAACGATTTTTTGTCGAAAATTGTGACATAATAGGTTTCTCCGTGATGTTGTTGTTGTTGTGGTCTTCAGTCCTGAAACTGGTTTGATGGAACTCTCCATGCTACTCTATCCTGTGCAAGCTTCTTCATCTCCCAGTACCTACTGCAACCTACATCCTTCTGAATCTGCTTAGTGTAGTCATCTCTTGGTCTCCCTCTACGATTTTTCCCCTCCACGCTGCCCTCCAATACTAAATTGGTGATCGCTTGATGCCTCAGAACATGTCCTACCAACCGATCCCTTCTTCTGGTCAAGTTGTGCCACAAACGTCTCTTCTTCCCAATCCGTTTCAATGCTTCCTCATTAGTTATGTGATCTACCCATCTAATCTTCAGCATTCTTCTGTAGCACCACATTTCGAAAGCTTCTATTCTCTTCTTGTCCAAACTATTTATCGTCCATGATTCACTTCCATACATGGCTACACTCCATTCTCCGCGATATTTCTTAGTAAATATTATTTTTGGTTGAAGGCTGGCACGAGGCCATTAAGATATTCGTAAAATTTCTCTGAAACTATTTTCGTTGCTCCACCGACATTATTCTTGGATGGTTGTCATTTAACACTGAGTGAGGTGGCGCAGTGGTGTGACACTGGACTGATATTCGGCGAGACAGTGCTTCAAATCCACGTCCATCCTGCGAGAGCTCTTCTGTGTGTCCCCTAAATCGCTTGAGGTAGAAGGTGGGATGTTACATTTCAAAAAGAAACGGTGGATTTTCTCCCCACCCTTTCTCAATCCGAATTCAAACACTAATCTTTCTCCCTCCGTTTTCTTACTTAAGCATTTCAATCCCCTTTCCTTCCTTTAATCTGAAGCCATGTTATGCAGAATCGGGATTCAGGTCGGCTCTGAAAAGAAGCAGCAGCTTGGTGTATCTGGGGTCCTTGCGTCAGACGGGGCACTTCTTGTCGGTCGTCACGTTACTTTTTGTACGCAGACGCTTGGCCACTGTTTGTGTACAAACGCCGGCTCGGGGCACTGGAGAACAGGGTGCCCTACACTGGCACGAAGCAGCGTCGGCGAGTCCAGTCAGAAGCGCGAGAAGGAATCTCAGTTTTTAGGAGAGCAACGCACTGGCCACGTGCCGCGGCAGCTGGCGGCTAAGCGGCACCTAATTTCTGTATTCTAATATGTAGGACAAAGCGCTGACTGACGCCTAATCGCACGGGCGTGCACCTGACGCTGTCTCTGGCGGAAGACTCGACGGCCGCGCCTTCACGCGGTGACGCCGTTGTAGGCATCAGCAAACTTTTGCACGGGAGACGCCAAACTTTTTCCACGATCATGTCGCCACGGATTTCGACAAGACGAAACTTATTTTCGTAGAGGAAAATCGTCCAACAATCTGGAATATGAAGGGGAACGAATACAGTGACAGTAGACATATTTGGAGGTAAAGGATTGTCACAAGATGAAAAGAAAAAGCTAGGTTAATCTTTTGGCCTCTATTTTTCAATATCATTAATTACTTTTACATGTGTTTCAATTTGTTACATCAGTTGTCATGGGAATCGATCTTGTCATTGCAGTGGATTTACAATTACAAATTAATCTGCTAGTATGTGTCTGGCTTTCAGAATGACAGAAGTACAGCCGCTCTATCTACGTGCTCTCCTGAGCAGCTAGCTAAACCTTCTTTTCCTTTTAGTTAAATTGCTTCCTGGACACGGTCGCTAAACATGATCTGCTAGGCTGAATGCTTCATCTCCAACAATGAAATAAGGAATTTTGCCTTAAACACCTTCTTTCCTCATCGTTCGGTATTACTAAAATCCCGCGTGTGAGGTATGTGTGCAACAATGAATCTTTAAAAATCGACGTTTCCCATTTGCTTCAATATCGACATTGACGAATTTATAATTCCTGACACAAAGTGCCATTAAAATTATGGAAAACATGTTTATAATTGTAATAAAGCGATCCCCTATTGCCTTGTTTTATTACACGGATATGTTCCTCGTCTGCAGCTGCAATAATACGAGGAAAATTTCTTTTGGATTAAAATTTTTCAGTTACATCTAACTAACGCACTGTCGTGGGTTTACAAACTTGTTACACAATTTAACTGACAGTAGCTCTTTCCAAGCGACAGACACAGTGGGTATCAGCAAAGGAGCATCCAGAAGCCAAATAGCTGAAACATACAAATATGTATATGTTCGGGTCCGTTGCTGCAAAGGGGTTGGAAGAACCTCAGAGATAGTTTTGTGAAGGAGTTTCGGAAAGTAAGCAGTTAGAAAAGCGGATGAACTACAGGGAGAGCCACTTCAACCAACTTGTTTCTTGCTGACGTTGTTGCAATAAGTAATACGGATCACAGTTTGAATTCAATTGAAACAGAAAAGCTAGACACAGAAGTTGAGGGTACTGAAAAACCACATGAGACCTTGGTGTTTCAGCCCTCACGTCTGAAGAAGACAGAGGCTAAAGACACATACACCAATAACAGTGAAGTACAGCTTGTTGGGGTACTGAGAGAAAGTGTGGCATAAGATGACGATGATGACGACCGTTCATTGTCTATGCTATATATATGATATGAATAATAATACTTAACGCATATTACAAACCCTTCATTAGTAGGGGGTATCTATCACTTCATTTATATAAAATCATAAGTCTGTGTAAATTTATTCCAACGTAATCGATATACTTTTTGAAGTGTTGCTTTTGTTAAACATGAATTGAATCCTTTTTCTAAATAATTAACAGAAAACATAAATACGTTAAATTTATAAGGTTATTTATAACAACACGTTCACTATATCTTGTAATATTTACGTAAAAACGTATGCAAAGTAAATTTAAATACTTCCGTCCGATTCTACGTAATTGTTTCGACTCTTTGTTTGCAACTATAATTGTTTTTCTACCTCGCTCTTGGCAGGAAGACATATAGTATCAGTAAGTTATGTCGAGTCGACTGGAATAGAGAGATGTGTTTGGACTAATGTAAGAAAGAGACAAGTTTGTACAATGACAGGACCGTATTTCTGTGAAAGTTGGTTATCATTGTGAAACAGTTTCTTTGTGCACTATGAAAAAAATAAAGGAGATTAAGTTCTGTAAATCTTATTCTAGATCTACATCTACATCTGCATGATTACTCTGCAATTCACATTTAAGTGCTTGGCAGAGAGTTCATCGAACCACAATCATACTATCTCTTTACCATTCCACTCCCGAACACTGCACGGGAAAAACAAACACCTAAACCTTTCTGTTCGAGCTCTGATTTCTCTTATTTTATTTTGGTGACTGAAATTTCGTAAATAGATCTCGCCGCGACGAAAAACGTCTTTGCTTTAATGACTTCCATCAGAACTCGCGTATCATATCTGTCACACTCTCTCCCCTATTACGCGATAATACAAAACGAGCTGCCCTTTTTGCACCCTTTCTATGTCCTCCGTCAATCCCACCTGGTAAGGATCCCACACCGCGCAGCAATATTCTAACAGAGGACGAACGAGTGTAGTGTAAGACAAACGAGTGTAGTGTAAGCTGTCTCTTTAGTGGAATTGTTGCATCTTCTAAGTGCCCTGCCAATGAAACGCAACCTGTGGCTAAGCTTCCCCACAATATTAACTATGTGGTCTTTCCAACTGAAGTTGTTCGTAATTTTACCACCCAGGTACTTAGTTGAACTGACAGCCTTGAGAATTGTACTATTTATCGATTAATCGAATTCCAACGGATTTCTTTTGGAACTCATGTGGATCACCTCACACTTTTCGTTATTTAGCGTCAACTGCCACCTGCCACACCAACCAGAAATCTTTTCTAAATCGCTTTGCAACTGATACTGGTCCTCGGATGACCTTACTAGACGGTAAATTACGGCATCATCTGCGAACAACCTAAGAGAACTGCTCAGATTGTCACCCAGGTCATTTATATCGATCAGGAACAGCAGAGGTCCCAGAACGCTTCCCTGGGGAACGCCTGATATCGCTGCAGTTTACTCGATGATTTGCCGTCTATTACTACGAATTGCAACCTTCCTGACAGGAAATCACGAATCCAGTCGCACAACTGAGACGATACCCCATAGGCCCGCAGCTTGATTAGAAGTCGCTTGTGAGGAATGGTGTCAAAAGCTTTCCGGAAATCTTGAAATAGGGAATCAACTTGAGATCCCATGTCGATAGCGGCCATTAATTCGTGCGAATAAGCAGATAGCTGCGTTGCACAAGAACGACGTTTTCTGAAACCATGCTGATTACGTATCAATAGATCGTTCCCTTCGAGGTGATTCAAAATGTTTGAATACAGAATAGGCTCCAAAACTCTACTGCAAACCGACGTCAATGATATAGGTCTGTAGTTCTACTACCCTTCTTAAGCACTGGTGCGACCTGCGCAATTTTCCAATCTGTAGGTACAGATCTATCGGTGAGCGAACGGTTGTGTATGATTGCTAAGTAAGGAGCTATCGTATCAGCGTAATCTGAAAGGATTATTAGTTATTAGTAAATTAAAGTTTGTACGTAATTTCTTCGAAAGGACGAACCCTGTGCCAACAATCATACTCAGAAGCCACATAAAACCAGTTAAGTACCAGATATAATAACTTATCAATGTGTGGGCGATTATGTTCATTTTCACACAAAAGACAAACGCATGTAAAGTTGACACGTCATTGGAAATATAACCCCTATTGAAAGAACATGTCACGGACTGAGAGTGGAACAATGTAGAACAATTCAATGCCATTACACAATACCACTCTTCCAGGGAAGGAAAGATTCCTGGTAAAAGAGTCTTTGCAGTCAGCTGCATGTGGTGAACCACAACTCCACAGACAAACTTTCAGAGGTTGTTCACGGAAAACTTCTAAGTACTTTCGTGTAAGAGATCCATAGTTTCCAGCTACTCGTTGCAGAATTACTGCATTTCGATTGGTTTCTTGTCCCAGTAAGCTTTGTGTTTGTATTAAATTGAAAATAGTGTACAAAAGTTACAGCTACACATTCGTGAACACAGCGTTCTACTGGGATAAAATCCCATATTACTACTGCTACTAGTAGTAGTAGTAGCAGTTTTATTCATCTGTAGATCTCTTTTACTAGGACAGTGGACATGTCTTGGTACTAAAATTTAAGTACAAGAAAAATATAGCATTTTACAAATACGAACATTTACATACATTTGCAGTATGACAAGCAGGGGACAGGTAGTCGGGCTTGACCCTGTAGTGGGGACAATTCCGGCATTTGCGTGAAATAATTCAGGGAAGCTACGGAAAACCTAATGCAGGATGACTGGTTGGAGAATACAGCTGCTAACGTCAAGAATGCAAGGCCACTATGTAACAGTGCTACCTCATCCGGTTTATCCCTAGTATACAATACTGTTTAATAAGTAAGTTATTTAATAATATAAAACACTAATGCTACACTGTTTATTCATTTCCCACTCCCTTTCACTGCACACCTTACACACACTACGCACACATTGTTTCACAACACTATACACGCTATCAGCTGACGTCAGGACCATTTTCTGTACCGCAACAGCCGCGGTGGTCTAGCGGTTCTAGACGCTCAGTCCGGAACCGCGCGACTGCTACGGTCGCAGGTTCGAATCCTCGGGCATGGATGTGTGTGATGTCCTTAGGTTAGTTAGGTTTAAGTCGTTCTAAGTTCTAGGGGACTTATGACCGCAGCAGTTGAGTCCCATAGTGCTCAGAGCCATTTGAACCATTTTTTGCACCGCAACATCCCATCTGCTAGCCTGAATAACTGAGTCGGCTTCTTTCTATATTGAGGGAGATGTCGAACTCAGAATGAGGATAAGGTATTAGTGTTATACATCGCATGGTCTTGGGAGTAACTTTTTCCAGAAAAGTAAAAACAGGAACAATATAGTGAGAAGTTGTTATACTAAATGATAGATAGTTGATTATTATTATTATTATTATTATTTGTGAAACTTCCTGGCAGATTAAAACAGTGTGCCCGACCGAGACTCGAGTTTTCCTTATGACGAACACTACTGGGAAAGTCATGGATGTATAAAAGGAACAGTGCTGGTCCCAATATTATATTCTGAGGAAGTCCTGGCTTAATCTGTTTTGGTTCTCATAAATGTTTTACAAAAAGTTCAAGTTTATTTGAGGTGTGTGTCACCTCTGCTCTTCTTTATACCGTAAATGCTAGATGTGATCGGAATCAATCAATAACTACCCCTCTTATTCTTGAAGCTTCTTGCTTATTTAGTAAAATGTTATGAATAAGAGTATCAAAAGCCTTAAACAGTTCTAAAAATATCCCTGTGACACACTCACCTTTGCCAAGAGCATCAAGTACCACTTTTGTGGATTCTGCGTTGGCTGATTACGTGCTCCTACCACTTCAGAAAACAACTTTGATTCACTTAAAAGGTTATATTTATTCAAGTAATTAAATAACCTGTCTTCCACAATTGATTCTATTATTTCTGAGAGTGATGACGGCAGGGTAATGGGCCAGTAATGTTCTATATCTTCGGCGTTACCTTTCTTTAGCAGAGGCACATCTCCGGCTTGTTTTAAATACTCTGAAAATTTCCCTGATGGGAATTATTCATTTATTACGTTTGATAGGTGTATACATCTACATCTACATCTACATCTACATCTACATCCATACTCCGCAAGCCAACTGACGGTGTGTGGCGGAGGGTACCCTGAGTACCTCTATCGGTTCTCACTTCTATTCCAGTCTCGTACTGTACGTGGAAAGAAGGATTGTCGGTATGCTTCTGTGTGGGCTCTAATCTCTCTGATTTTATCCTCATGGTCTCTTAGCGAGATATACGTAGGAGGGAGCAATATACTGCTTGACTCTTCGGTAAAGGTATGTTCTCGAAACTTTAACAAAAGCCCGTACCGAGCTACTGAGCGGCTCTCCTGCAGAGTCTTCCACTGGAGTTTATCATCTCCGTAACGCTTTCGTTATTACTAAATGATCCTGTAACGAAGCGCACTGCTCTCCGTTGGATCTTCTCTATCTCTTCTATCAACCCTGTCTGGTGCGGATCCCACACTGCTGTGTAGTAGTCAAGCAGTGGGAGAACAAGCGTACTGTAACCTACTTCCTTTGTTGTCGGATTGCATTTCCTTAGGATTCTTCCAATGAATCTCAGTTTGGCATCTGCTTTACCGACGATCAACTTTATATGATCATTCCATTTTAAATCACTCCTAATGCGTACTCCCAGATAATTTATGGAATTAACTGCTTCCAGTTGCTGACCTGCTATTTTGTAGCTAAATGATAAGGGACCTATCTTTCTATGTATTCGCATCACATTACACTTGTCTACATTCCTTGCACCATGCGTCAATTCGCTGCAGATCCTTCTACATTTCAGTACAATTTTCCATTGTTGCAACCTCTCGATACACCACAGCATCATCCGCAAAAAGCCTCAGTGAACTTCCGATGTCATCCACCAGGTCATTTATGTATATTGTGAACAGCAACGGTCCTATGACACTCCCCTGCGGCACACCTGAAATCACTCTTACTTCGGAAGACTTCTCTCCATTGAGAATGACATGCTGCGTTCTGTTATCTAGGAACTCCTCAATCCAATCACACAATTGATCTGATAGTCCGTATGCTCTTACTTTGTTCATTAAACGACTGTGAGTAACTGTGTGAAACGCCTTGCGGAAGTCAAGAAACACGGCATCTACCTGTGAACCCGTGTCTAAGGCCCTCTGAGTCTCGTGGACGAATAGCGCGAGCTGGGTTTCACACGACCGTCTTTTTCGAAACCCATGCTGATTCCTACAGAGTAGATTTCTAGTCTCCAGAAAAGACATTATACTCGAACATAATACATGTTCCAAAATTCTACAACTGATCGACGTTAGAGATATAGGTCTATAGTTCTGCACGTCTGTTCGACGTCCCTTCTTGAAAACGGGGATGACCTGTGCCCTTTTCCAATCCTTTGGAACGCTTCGCTCTTCTAGAGACCTACGGTACACCACTGCAAGAAGGGGGGCAAGTTCCTTCGCGTACTCTGTGTAAAATCGAACTGGTATCCCATCAGGAGCAGTGGCCTTTCCTCTTTTGAGCGATTTTAATTGTTTCTCTATCCCTCTGTCGTCTATTTCGATATCTACCATTTTGTCAACTGTGCGACAATCTAGAGAAGGAAGCACAGTGCAGTCTTCCTCTGTGAAACAGCTTTGGAAGAAGCCATTAAGTATTTCGGCCTTTAGTCTGTCATCCTCTGTTTCAGTACCATTTTGGTCACAGAGTGTCTGGACATTTTGTTTTGATCCACCTACCGCTTTGACATAGGACCAAAATTTCTTAGGATTTTCTGCCAAGTCAGTACATAGAACTTTACTTTCGAATTCATTGAAAGCCTCTCACATAGCCCTCCTCACACTACATTTCGCTTCAGGTAATTTTTGTCTGCAAGGCTTTGGTTATGTTTATGTTTGCTGTGAAGTTCCCTTTGCTTTCGCAGCAGTTTTCTAATTCGGTTGTTGTACCACGGTGGCTCTTTCCCATCTCTTACGATCTTGCTTGGCACATACTCATCTAACGCATATTGTACGATGGTTTTGAACTTTGTCCACTGATCCTGAACACTATCGGTACGAGACTAAGCTTTTGTGTTCAGCCGTCAGGTACTCTGTAATCTGCTTTTTGTCACTTTCGCTAAACAGAAAAATCTTCCTACCTTTTTTAATATTTCTATTGACGGCTGAAATCATCGACGCAGTAACCGCTTTATGATCGCTGATCCCCTGTTCTGCATTAACTGATTCAAATAGTTCCGGTCTGTTTGTCACCAGAAGGTCTAATATGCTATCGCCACGAGTCGGTTCTCTGTTTAACTGCTCAAGGTAGTTTTCAGATAAGGCACTTAAAAATACTGGATTCTTTGCCCTGCCACCCGTTATGAACGTTTGAGTCTCCCAGTCTATATCCGGCAAATTAAAATCTCTAACCAGAACTATAACATGGTGGGGAAATCTGCTCGAAATATTTTCCAAATTCTTCAGGTGCTGAGCCACAACAGCTGCTGAGCCTGGGGGCCTATAGAGACATCCAATTACCATGTCTGAGCCTGCTTTAACCGTGACCTTCACCCAAATCATTTCACAATTCGAATCTCCGTCAATTTCCTTCTATACTATTGCACTTCTTATCGCTATAAACACGCCTCCCCCTTCACTGTCCAGCCTGTCCCTGCGGTATACATTCCAATCTGAGGATTTCATTACTGTTTACATGTGGTTTCAGCCAACTTTCTGTCCCTAGTACTATCTGGGCGTTGTGACCGTTTATTAATGAGATCAGTTGTGGGACCTTTCTATAGACGCTCCTGCAGTTTACTATTAGCACATTAATATTGTTATTCCCTGTTGCATTTTGCCTACTCCTACCTTGCCGTGTCTCAGGAGGCGTCTTGTCGGGCCTAGGGAGGGAATTCTCTAACCTAAAAAAAAACCCATGTGCACTCCACACGTACTCCGATACTCTCGTAGCCGCTTCCGGCGTGTAGTGCACGCCTGACCTATTCAGGGGGACCCTACATTTCTCCACCCGATAGCGGAGGTCGATAAATTTGCACCCCAGCTCTCCGCAGAATCGTCTGAGCCTCTGGTTTAATCCTTCCACTCGGCTCCAAACCAGAGGACCGCGATCGGTTCTGGGAACGATACTACAAATAGTTAGCTCTGATTCCACCCCGCGAGCGAGGCTTTCCGCCTTCACCAAGTCCGCCAACCGCCTGTACGAACTGAGGATGACCTCTGAACCCAGACGGCAGGAGTCATTGGTGCCGACATGAGCAACAATTTGCAGTCGGGTGCACCCAGTGCTCTCTATCGCCGCCGGTAGGGCCTCCTCCACATCTCGGATGAGAACCCCCGGCAAGCAGACAGAGTGAACACTGGCCTTCTTCCCCGACCTTTCCGCTATTTCCCTAAGGGGCTCCATCACCCGCCTAACGTTGGAGCTCCCAATAACTAATAAACCCCTCCCCCCGTGTGCCTGCTCGGACCTTGCTGAAGGAGCAGCCACATGTCCACTCACAGGCAGAGCGGACGATGCCACACAGCCAGCCTCCACATTGACCCTCCGCCTCGTGCGCCGCGAACGCCGCTGAACCCGCCACTCCCTTTGCGGAGAGGGTGGCCCAACCGCGCCCGGTACCCGCGAAGATGTCTCGACAGCAAGGACAGTGGGTGAAGCATGTAACACCTGGAGTGTACCTTGCGACACACCAGTCTCCCCACTGCCGCTACACTCCGAGACAGCAGCCTGAAGACGGCTGACCGCGGCCATCAACACGCTCAGTTGTTCGCGAAGAGTGGCCAGCTCCTCCTGCGTCGGTACACAGCAGTCACACATCCTATCCATCCTAAGGAATCAATTTACTGAAGAGACTTAATCAACTTTTAACTAGACTGCTAATTCACTAAAGGCGGCTGATTATTGACTAAACTGTGATTGCTAACCACTTCTTGTAGAAAACAATGATAATAGCAGTACCTGTCTCTGGACTGTATTCAAAACAAACTCTAGCACTATGACTGACTAAAGGGACTCTCTCTGACTGTATTCAAAACAAACACGAAATCAATAGAACACTCGACAATTAAAGCTTCCTAAAAGCAAAAACACACCGAACAAGAAGTGACAAGTAAGAAAAATACAGTTAATACTTAAATTAAGGTAGCTCGCTGCACAGCAGACGTGAAGCAGACGGCGGTTAGGGCGACACTAATGGCACTATGGCTGACTAAAGGGACTCTCTCTGATTGTATTCAAAACAAACAAGAAATCTATCGAACACTATTACTAGCACTCGACAATTAAAGCTTCCTAAAAGCAAAAACACACCGAAGAAGAACTTCTGTTAATTTATTGAAAAAAGCGTCCGCACAACCACTGCTAACCTGCGCTTGGAAACGGTTATGTATACGCCCCTGTATCAGGACTAGTTTCTCGTACCTTATCTTTGTGGTCCTAACGCGCTGTTTATGTTGGCGACAATCGTTCTGCAGTCAGCTTCAAAGCCAGTTCTCTAAATTTTCTCAGTAATATTTCTCGAAAAGAGTGTCGCCTTCCCTCCAGGAATTCCTGTATGAGTTCCTGAAGCATCTCTGTAAGCACACGTACTGTTCGAACCTACCGGTAACAAAATCTAGCAGCCCACCTCTGAATTGCTCCGATGTCATCCTTCAGTCCGACCTGGTACTTATCCCAAACACTCGAGAAGTAGTCAAGAATAGGTCGCACCAGCGTCCTATGTGCGGTCTCCTTTACTGGTGAACCGCTCTTTTCTAAAATTCTCCCAATGAACCGAAGTCGACCATTCACCTTCCCTACGACAGTTCTCACATGCTCATTTGATCTCATATCGCTTTGCAACGTTATGCCCATGTATTTAAACGACTTTACTATGACAAGCAGCACAATAGTAATACTGTATCATGTTTGATCATCCTACTCATCCACATCAACTTACGTTTTTCGACATTTAGGGCTAGCTGCCATTCATCACACCAACTGGAAATTTTGTCTAAGTCGTCTTGTATCTTCCTGCAGTCACTCAACTTCGACACCTTACGGTACACCAAGACATCATCAGCAAACAACCGCAGAGTGCTGCCAACCGTGTCCACCAAATCATTTATGTATATAGAGAACAACAGCGGTCCTTTCAGACTTCCCTGTAGCACTCCTGACGATACCCTTGTATCTGATGAACACTCTCCGTCTTGGACAGCATATTGGATTCTATTATTTAAGAACTCTTCGAGCCTGTCACATATCTGTGAACTTATTCCACATCCTCGTGCCTTCGTCAAAAACCTTTAATGGGGAACCGTGTCAAATGCTTTTTTGTATTCACAGTAGCTTAGTGGATAGAGCTGTCGAACTGTGAAGGGACATGTAGGTGGTATACTTTAATGGTAAACCAACAGAGAATAGAGCGATGAAAAACACGCGAAAGAAGCAATTGTGGCGCCCCTTGAACAGGTTTTTCTTATTGTTCTAGTCAGGCTATTGTTTTCATCTACGAAGTGAAAATTTAAGTTAATGTACTATAATTTTTGTTATGTACGATAATTTTGCGGTCCTGAACACATAATTCCACCTCTTAAATCATCCAGTACTGATAACAAATCATATTATTTTAGAGGAGCAGGTATATTTAAGGTACCGGGGTAAAAGTTATCTAAATTGGGGAATTTTTTGTCTTCTATGGAGGAGTTTCGGAAACTCATTCTGGAAACGGTGCTGCTACCTGTCAGCTACGCTTTCTTCTTCCTGACTCTTCGCACTTTCATAGGTTTTCTGATAGCAGTTGCGGAGTGCTGCACATTTCCTTCTGCTAGTCCTTCCTTAATTCCCGTAGTACCTAGTTTTAGTATTTATAATAAAACTATTGCATCGAATTCTCTTTCTTCCTATCTTTCTAAAAGCTTCCAATTTCCAAGCAACCTATGCCCGTGTGTCTCCGTTAATCCTGATCAATTCTGCCCTTTCTTCCTCCAGCTGAAGGGTACAGATTGTGCTTCCTGTTTCTAGATGAAGATATTCCTGCTACATACTCGACAGTTCCAGGAGACAGCCTCTTCGTTTTTCCCAATGTTCTCAGACTGCACCCCCTCCAGTGAAAATATTTCCTACAAGCTCGACAACAAATCGCCCTACTCAATATTCTATAAAGTCTGACACATTTCCCACTAATGTTCAATTTCGAAAGAAGAATTAAGTTTAAATAATGTAAATAATTTGTCAAGTTTGCCTAGGACGCGAGATTCGCTGTACGCAAACAAAAACCGACACTTAACTGCTCGCATTAAAGGTAGTATACATCAAGGAATCCACAACCAGAACTAAAAGTTGATGTTATTGAAATGGTAAATGTGTGGCACACATCTTGTAAATATGTTCCATGAATATATGGGAGAGCCATTGGGTGGACGTGACGGGCATGTAAACCATGATATAATGAAGTACATTGTTAAAAGAGAGCCGAAACGTTATACATAATTATTTTTATGTTATTATTTTACTTTGTTTTCTTTTTTACGTTTTGACAATTATGTGAACCTGTTTTACACTGATTGGTTGACGTGAGGTAGAGGGAGTAGAGGTAGGCGAAGCATCTTAGTATTTAAGCGAATGCCCGTCACTTTCTGGTACCAGTTGACATCACAGCAGCTGAGAAGAGTGCTCCACCTACCATCTTCGAAGGATGCCATGGGTATAACATGTCTTATTGTATTTTATCTTTATAAGCATTTTGTCATATTTTATTGTCAATCTAGTAAGGTTTCTATTATTTTCTAAATTAAATTACAGGTCTGATGATGGTCATGTGATATGAACGAAACCGGTCACCTATGTTCTTGTAGCATACGTGGTGCGATCAAGACTGAATTTTAAAAAGAAAAAATTTCGAAACGGTGTCGTTTTGGTATATTTAGTTAGTAGAATTGGTCTCCGTCTGTAGTCACGTCATATTGTTTTACGTCTGAAAACGATGTGCAGCCGGTGAAAGTCGCTCATATATAGCAGGTTGCGGTGAAGTACGAGGGGCGTTCGGTAAATAATGCAACACGTTTTTTCCTCGGCCAAATTCGGTTGAAATAATGGGATACTTATTGTGGAACATGAACTTAATGAAGTTCCAAAAGCCGGCGGCGCTGTACATATCCTTCAAAATGGCGTCCGTAACGGAGGAACAGTCCAAGCAGAGAGCTGTCATCAGCCCCGCACCTACGGTAGTTCCTAACCGGGGCAAAAACCTGATAGTAGTGCCCGCCCCCCTCCCCTCTCGACCGTTTTAGATACGATGTCAAAAATTTTAAAAAATCGGTTTTTAAAAAGTACCGGGTATTCAAAAAGTCAGTATAAATTTGAAAACTGAATAAATCACAGAATAATGTAGATAGATAGGTACAAATTGACACACATGCTTGGAATGACATGGGGTTTTATTAGAACCAAAAAAATACAAAAGTTAAAAAAACGGCCAACAGATGGCGCCTCAGCTGATCAGAATAGCAACAATTAGCATTACAAAGTAAGACAAAGCAAAGATGATGTTCTTTACAGGAAATGCTCAATATATCCACCATCATTCCTCAACAATAGCTGTAATCGAGGAATAATGTTGTGAACAGCACTGTAAAGCACGTCCGGAGTTACGGTGAGGCATTGGCGTCGGATGTTGTCTTTCAGCATCCCTAGAAATGTCGGTCGATCACGATACACTTGCGACTTCAGGTAACCTCAAAGGCAGTAATCGCACGGACTGAGGTCTGGGGATCTGGGAGGCTAAGAATGACGAAAGTGGCGGCTGAGCACGTGATCTTCACCAAACGACTCGCGCAAGAGATCTTTCACTCGTCTATCAATATGGAGTGGAGAAATGCATTTTTTGGGGTTCTAATAAAACCTCATGTCATTCCAAGCACGGGTGTCAATTTTCAGCTCTCTATCTACATTATTCAGTGATTTATTAACTTTCCAAATTTATACTGACTTTTTGATCACTTAGTATGTTCATGTTGTAGCACACATCTTTCTGAAGAGTTTGATATACAAAACATATAGTCGAGGAAATAAAAGAATGTTATTCGATCTTAAGTGTGCCAGAGTGCAGCATTATTCTATAGCACGTCACTATATTTAACACTCTAGCATTCAAACGTCTATGTGTAGTGTAGTGGAAGCCTTCAAACCTATACTCAGGACTGCGGAAACTAAAATTCCTATGTTGTCTCTACTGTTCCAAGGTGGCCGGTTTGCCATCCTAACCAACTCACAATTAATACTTGGTGGGATTATTTGTCACCAGTAGAATAAGAACTCTTCAAAAGATTTGAACTCTTTATTGCCTAACTAATAATTTTCTCTTTTGTATGATATAAAATTAAATGTAGGAAACATAAGAACTAGTAAATGCAAGAGACAAAGAAGGCTATACACATTTCTTCAATCTTTGGGTCCTGGCATTTTTATCTCTCTAATCTTGCGAGACTTTTACACGGCATCCTTTTATTTCTGCAAAAGAATCTATTACCTCATCAAAGTTAGTCAAACGTTCTGTTACATGAAAAAACAAAATGTCGTTGTCTAATACAGAAAAAGCTGTTAATAGGAATAGTACCCAAGACTGGTGCGGCTTCTCGATTTTATTTTGTCCATTTTGTATCTCTCTGGTAGATAAAACGAAATAGGCCTTTCTAGTATTGCAGCAGTTGTAACACACGCCAAATAAGCGAGACTGTTTTGGCTCAAATTACCATTTTTATCTACCTCATTTATATGCATAACACAACAGAACGTAATTCACGAAGTACCAATATCAAATGTCTATTGCGCCCACTAGAAGCAAAAATGTTTTATGTTTGGAAATGGTTTCACGTTTCATTCTTGCGCCCCAGTTTCTGAAGCATAAGATCGAAAAGTAGTGGTTGTATGAAATGTTTATATAAATTTGGAATCGTCATATCCTTCCATATACACTCCTGGAAATTGAAATAATAACACCGTGAATTCATTGTCCCAGGAAGGGGAAACTTTATTGACACATTCCTGGGGTCAGATACATCACATGATCACACTGACACAACCACAGGCACATAGACACAGGCAACAGAGCATGCACAATGTCGGCACTAGTACAATGTATATGCACCTTTTGCAGCAATGCAGGCTGCTATTCTCCCATGGAGACGATCGTAGAGATGCTGGATGTAGTCCTGCGGAACGGCTTGCCATGACATTTCCACCTGGCGCCTCAGTTGGACCAGCGTTCGTGCTGGACGTGCAGACCCCGTGAGACGACGCTTCATCCAATCCCAAACATGCTCAATGGGGGACAGATCCGGAGATCTTGCTGGCCAGGCTAGTCGACTTACACCTTCTAGAGCACGTTGGGTGGCACGGGATACATGCGGACGTGCATTGTCCTGTTGGAACAGCAAGTTCCCTTGCCGGTCTAGGAATGGTAGAACGATGGGTTCGATGACGGTTTGGATGTACCGTGCACTATTCAGTGTCCCCTTGACGATCACCAGAGGTGTACGGCCAGTGTAGGAGATCGCTCCCCACACCATGATGCTTGGTGTTGGCCCTGTGTGACTCGGTCGTATGCAGTCCTGATTGTGGCGCTCACCTGCACGGCGCCACACACGCATACGACCATCATTGGCACCAAGGCAGAAGCGACTCTCATCGCTGAAGACGACACGTCTCCATTCGTCCCTCCATTCACGCCTGTCGCGACACCACTGGAGGCGGGCTGCACGATGTTGGGGCGTGAGCGGAAGACGGCCTAACGGTGTGCGGGACCGTAGCCCAGCTTCATGGAGACGGTTGCGAATGGTCCTCGCCGATATCCCAGGAGCAACAGTGTCCCTAATTTGCTGGGAAGTGGCGGTGCGGTCCCCTACGGCACTGCGTAGGATCCTACGGTCTTGGCGTGCATCCGTGCATCGCTGCGGTCCGGTCCCAGGTCGACGGGCACGTGCACCTTCCGCCGACCACTGGCGATAACATCGATGTACTGTGGAGACCTCACGCCCCACGTGTTGAGCAATTCGGCGGTACGTCCACCCGGCCTCCCGCATGCCCACTTTACGCCCTCGCTCAAAGTCCGTCAACTGCACATACGGTTCACGTCCACGCTGTCGCGACATGCTACCAGTGTTAAAGACTGCGATGGAGCTCCGTATGCCACGGCAAACTGGCTGACACTGACGGCGGCGGTGCACAAATGCTGCGCAGCTAGCGCCATTCGACGGCCAACACCGCGGTTCCTGGTGTGTTCGCTGTGCCGTGCGTGTGATCATTGCTTGTACAGCCCTCTCGCAGTGTCCGGAGCAAGTATGGTGGGTCTGACACACCGGTGTCAATGTGTTCTTTTTTCCATTTCCAGGAGTGTACTTTGAGTGATGTCCACGTTTCTTATCCTTCCTCTTTCTAACAAACAATCTTCTCATCTCTAATTCTGTAACTATTCCTGCCATTGTTAAAACTTAATCTCCAGTGAACTTCACTAACCATGCTAGTATCACAGGTTAAGTTATAGCGCGTTTCTTCTCCGGTTAGGCGCTGTTACGTGTTCGTACAACGCGTTTTCCTCGCTGTTACGAGAATAGATCTTAAAGAGGCTGCTAACCGGAGACGGTACAGCTGGTCCTACGTAGTGTAGCGACCTGGCAATTTTTTTTGTCAATAATTCATTTTGTTGGATAAACCGAGCAGATAATATGTAGCCTTCCTTATCTGTTATTCCTGTTAGTCTTTTATTTCCACTCCGGTAGTCAGAATCTATGGAGTTCACTAATAATTATAACAACTCTGATTATTCGCATACTCAGTCAACCACATAAGCAAACAGCTATTGGCATTCACCTGTTCGGGTTTATTCGACACAGTTCGTATAGCTCCGTTCCCTTTTGTCTGTGGGAAAGTTTGTTAGTTCTGGATATGATTGGAATTGCCCTGGCAGAGACATCAAGTACACTATGCACGTGTTCAAAAACCAACTTATGATTCGTTTAGACATCAACTTTGAATGTGTTCAGAAATATTCAGAAACTAACTGGGTTGCGTTTCAAAATCATACGAATAATCGATAGGCCAGTGTGCGCTGGATACTTGGCGCTTCGTAAAACAAGGTTTTTCTCATAATTTTGCTCCCACTGTCGCCCGGGGCAAGTACCTCGGTTTGCCTCCCCTTAGATCCGGGTTTGGCTGTCATTGAGTTTCTTTTGGCGGAAAAACCAAAGTATCACAGATATTCATAGGCGCTTTCAGAATATCTACGAAGACCTGGCAGTGAGCAAAATCATGGTGAGTCATTGGGCGAGTCATCTACATCTACATTTATACTCCGCAAGCCACCCAACGGTGTGTGGCGGAGGGCACTTTACGTGCCACTGTCATTACCTCCCTTTTCTGTTCCAGTCGCGTACGGTTCGCGGGAAGAACGACTGTCTGAAAGCGTCCGTGCGCGCTCGGATCTCTGTAATTTTACATTCGCGATCTCCTTGGGAGGTATAAGTAGGGGGAAGCAATATATTCGATACCTCACCCAGAAACGCACCCTCTCGAAACCTTGCGAGCAAGCTACACCGCGATGCAGAGCGCCTCTCTTGCAGAGTGTGCCACTTGAGTTTGCTAAACATCTCCGTACCGCTATCACGGTTACCAAATAACCCTGTGACGAAACGCGCCACTCTTCTTTGGATCTTCTCTATCTCCTCCGTCAACCCGATCTGGTACGGATCCCACACTGATGAGCAATACTCAAGCATAGGTCGAACGAGTGTTTTGTAAGCCACCTCCTTTGTTGATGGACTACATTTTCTAAGGACTCTCCTAATGAATCTCAACCTGGTACCCGCCTTACCAACAATTAATTTTATATGATCATTCCACTTCAAATCGTTCCGCACGCATACTCCCAGATATTTTACAGAAGTAACTGCTACCAGTGTTTGTTCCACTATCATGTAATCATACAATAAAGGATCCTTCTTTCTATGTATTCGCAATACATTACATTTGTCTATGTTAAGGGTCAGTTGCCACTCCCCGCATCAAGTGCCTATCCGCTGCAGATCTTCCTGCATTTCGCAACAGTTCTCTAATGCTGCAACTTCTCTGTATACTACAGCATCATCCGCAAAAAGCCGCATGGAACTTCCGACACTATCTACTAGGTCATTTATATATATTGCGAAAAGCAATGGTCCCATAACATTCCCCTGTGGCACGCCAGAGGTTACTTTAACGTCTGTAGACGTCTCTCGATTGATAACAACATGCTGTGTTCTGTCTGCTAAAAATTCTTCAATCCAGCCACACAGCTGGTCTGGTATTCCGTAGGCTCTTACTTTGTTTATCAGGCGACAGTGCGGAACTGTATCGAACGCCTTCCGGAAGCCAAGGAAAATATCATCTACCTGGGAGCCTGTATCTAATATTTCCTGGGCCTCATGAAGAAATAAAACGAGTTGGGTCTCACACGATCGCTGTTTCCGGAATCCATGTTGATTCCTACAGACTAGATTCTGGCTTTCCAAAAACGACATGATACTCGAGCAAAAAACATGTTCTAAAATTCTACAACAGATCGACGTCAGAGATATAGGTATATAGTTTTGCGCATCTGCTCGACAACCCTTCTTGAAGACTGGGACTACCTGTGCTCTTTTCCAATCATTTGGAACCTTCCGTGCCTCTAGAGACTTGCGGTACACGGTTGTTAGAAGGGGGGCAAGTTCTTTCGTGTACTCTGTGTAGAATCGAATTGGTACCCCGTCAGGTCCAGTGGACTTTCCTCTGTTGAGTGATTCCAGTTGCTTTTCTATTCCTTGGTCACTTATTTCGATGTCAGCCATTTTCTCGTTTGTGCGAGGATTTAGAGAAGGAACTGCAGTGCGGTCTTCCTCTGTGAAACAGCTTTGGAAAAAGGTGTTTAGTATTTCAGCTTTACGCGTTTTATCCTCTGTTTCAATGCCATCATCGTCCCGGAGTGTCTGGATATGCTGTTTCGAGCCACTTACTGATTTAACGTAAGACCAGAACTTCCTAGGATTTTCTGTCAAGTCATCCGTCAGAAGGTCGTGCAAACCTGACCAGTCTCCCACGTGCCCGCCAGCCGAACACAGAATGACGTCTGTAGCGTTAAAACGTGCGGACACTCTTATTCGACGTGATCCACGGATCACAGTGGAACACTTTGCTACACAACCTGACGTCTCTGTTGGAAGTGCCGACTGGGTTCCTCGCTACCTAACAGGAGATGATAAAGAGCGACGACGGACCATATTTGCTGAATTTCTTGCGTGCTACGGAGCTGATTGTGACATTTTCTTGTCGAACATCATCACAGGCGATGAAACATGGGTTCATGGCTTATAACCGGAGACAAAATGACAACACATGTTGTGGCGTCACACCACCTTCCCACCGACGAAAAAGTTCAAAGCTGCATCATCAGGCGGTAACGTCAAGGTAGTCATCTTCAGGGACTCCGAAAGGGTTATTTTGTTTGCTATTCTCCCTCATGGAGCAAAGATCAACTCAGAAGAGGTCACTACTACCCCCCAGCAAACTGAAAAAACAAGTTCTGGGTGTTCGTCACCTCAAACATGCAAGCAAACTTCTTCTCCATATCGGCGTCAAGGCCCACAGAAGTTTGCGCACCCGATAGGACCTCTCAGAACTTCATTGGACTGTTGTTCCATGCTGCAGCTCGGATCTCGCACCTTCACACATCCATCTGTTTGGCCCACTGAAGGATGGAATTCCGCGGGAAGCGGTAAGGTCGATGGAGGGGACGTTTTTGATGTGAATGATGGGGAGGTTATTGATGCAGCACCGACGTTGGCAGCTAGCGGTGCCATGCTGACATACAGGTGCTCCCAGTGGTGGTGGTGGTGGGGGGGGGGGGGGGGTAAGGCCGGTTGCATTGAACCGAGATTGTGTTGAAAAATAAGGTTTTGTAGCCAAAAGAGTGGAGTGTGTTGGTGTCCCGAATAAAACCAATCTGCTTTCAGAAATAAAATGTGTTGCATTACGTATTGAACTCGCCTCCTATATCTGAACACAACGCTTCGACTATCTCGAAATAATGTGGATAGCTGCTGAGATGAGTATTTTGTGTAGCTGCTTCCTGGGATGAGAATAGGATAGAACGGTGATGTCTAAAGTGGCCTAGTATTTTTGTTTGGTAAAGTGTCACCTCCGAGTATAAGTGGATTGGTGTTATTATTTTGTGCGGAAACCACTAGGCCTTAGTTTCACATTGGAATGAAATATTTAAGTCGCTAAGAACGCTAAATAACTAATGTACGAAAATAAGTAATAATTTTTTTTAAGTTTAAAATGGGATGCAAACGAAGGAGTATTTAGGTCATTACAATTTCGAGCCAATACAGCGACAACTATTAAAGAAAAGAAAGTGCTTAACCAAAAGAATCTCATCTAAGCTGAAGAATGTAACAAAGGAAAGAAAAATTTAATGTTTAAATACGCCTATTTGCGGTTTTAAATGCGGAAAGGTTTATTAATTTCATGCCAGTTGGCTGTTCATTATAAAGACGAAATTTGTAGAACAGCTCCCGATATTTGTCTCGTTCAAGCAGAAAAATCAGATTCATTCATGCACACGTAATCAATTTACGAAAATAGTAGTCTAATGTTTAATGTTCAGGCTGGAGAGATTTAACATTTTTATTTAAATTTCGTCATGTACAGAAACGTAAGGTCAGAGAGGTCTGAAGTTGTGAAATTATAATAACAACGACACAGCGAGTTAAAACATATTGGTATCGCCAGAGACATGACGCCAGACATTGACGCATAAAAAATACGTGTGTTCACGAAATACGACGAAAGAAAGAACTATTTAGCGGTATACCGGGTGAGGCAAAATTCGCGCGCTCGGGCATAGCAGCGCGACTCCTTCCGTGCCAACGACACAAAAATGTCTCTCACAAAACTTCGTCCGGTGACTACGCCCGCAGAAAAAGGACGTTAAAGAGTGACAGTCTGGCAACACTGTAACCAAAGGTATCGTAACTATCTATGTCAGCAGTTGTCAGTCTTCCAGTACAGTTGGTGCAGTGGGTGAAGTTCTTGGTTAGCATACAGGAGATCGAGGGAGGGTTCGATCCTGGGTTATGGCGCATTTTTTTAACTTGCTAATTTCATTCTGCATCGTAAATTTACAACATTTTCCAACGCTGAACATAACAAATACGTGGTTACACAAATAAGAAATAGTCAGTTGAAACAAATGACCTATCACAGGACAGAATAATTACAAAAACAGTATCAGTTTCGAGATGCTAAAGATGATCGCACATTACAATAACACATCTTCTTGTCATTTATACTACATGTATACAGCGCCGGCTTTAGGGTGGGGCGACCCGGGCGGTCGCCCAGGGCGCCGGGGCCCAAGGGGCGCCACGTACTAAACGCATGTAAAAAAAAATTACAATTTACAATCACCCATTTCGCGAAACTAAAATATTATTCAGTCTCATTCAACATACGTCGCTAATCTCACGAATGCGCGATGAATTCGGGGTAGCAGAAGAGAAATCATGCTGAATGCAATCTTCGTATTGTCTGCAACCATTCATGTTTGGCGCGGCTAGCACGGGCTCTCCCAAAGCGCCTCTCTTATTTGTTTCAAGAACTGCAACAAGGAAGAGCCCATGCAGCCGCACCACCTCTCGTTCACAACAGAAACTACCGGTCGCTCCAAATAAAAGAAAATACAGACTGTGAAATATACGTTACATTATGACTTAATTAATACGAATGTATTTATATCGAATATTTGTGACTTAATGACTCATGTACATTAATTAATAGATCATGCAATGCGTGCACTGCATTCATAGAGAATTCTCCCCTAACGTACTGAAATAATACAGCGCCACACAATGTTTGTTAGACTGCATATGTTGGCAGCGCTACGATTTGCACCCGCATGTCAGTAATTGTCAGTAAGAGTCGGAGGCAGCGGTCGTGTTTTCGTGGCTGAATAATTGTGAGTGAAACGAGTGTCGTGACTGTGTCAACATTTTAATTTTCTGGTAAGTGCGAAAAATATTTTTATCTTTCAGTTCAGGTTTTTTTCTAGTTACGTCTACTGATAGGTGAATTTCTTTATTTGTTATAGATCGAATATTGTGGTCGCGAAATAGAGCAGTGTCTAAGCAATAATTTGTCAAATTATTAAATCATGCCAGAAGAGAAGGAAATGATTTAAAAAAGCTTTCTGGTTCAGAAAATCGGAAAAGAAAAGCTGAAAAAGAAAAAGTTCTTGAAGAAACTAAAAAGCACATGAATATTTATAAGTACCTTAAAGGAAATTCTAAGGCAAATACTTCAGATATTGAATCAAAAGTTCATGTATCAGCAAATATTTCTTCAGAATGTGAACAATTATACAGAAAAAATATACAATCACCTATTGAAGGTGATGAAATTGACCAGCGCAGTACATCATTGCATGAATCCTCTGATATTTCTCCAAGTCAAAATCAACACATGACATCTGTGGTCGATGAAAGTATCAACGTTCTTGCAATAAAAGAATACAAAGTTTCTGATGTAGGTACGTGGCCAAAAGTACTTAATGCTAGAGATATAGATCGCATTATAATATGTGGACCCTCACAAGTATGTCTAAATAACTTTCCAAAAGATGAAAATGGGCGTCGTTTCTCTTCAACTCATTACACAAGAAAACTGTCAAACGAAGAAACTATCAGACGACGGTGGCTAGTTTATTCTGTATCAAACGACAGTGTCTTTTGCTTTTGTTGTTGACTGTTTGATTTAAAGTCAACTACTAATTTGACTACCACTGTGGGTTTCAGAAATTGGAAACATATAAATGAAGCTCTGAAACTGCATGAAAATAGTCCTAACCACAAAAAAGCATTTACTCAATGGACTGAAGCTGAAATCAGGTTTAAAGCTGGACTAACTATTGACAAGGAAGAACAAAAGCTAAATTCTAAAGAAAGTTTGCGATGGAGCAATGTGCTTCAAAAATTGATGCACATTACTTTGTATTTGGCTGAAAATAATATGGCATTCAGAGGGTTATCAGATAAATTATTTATCCCAATAATGGAAAATTCTTAGGTCTTGTACAGTTATTGGCAAAGTTTGATCCAATCATGGAAGAGCACGTCAGACTGGATTGAATGGTGATATGGCTGACCATTATTGCGGCAAAAATATACAAAATGAATTAACAGAACTCATAGCATCACACGTTATGTCTTCAATCGTATCCCGCATAAAGGGTTCAAAGTATTATGCAATCATAGCTGACTGTACTCCATATATAAGCCACAAAGAACAACTTTCTATAACTTTAAGATGCGCCGACATAACAGAGGATGTCGTAAGTGTAAATGAACATTTCATCTCATTTCTGCAAATATGATACTACCGGTGAAGGCCTCACAGAAAGGATTTTAAAAACATTGAGTGATCTTGACCTTAACATTAATGACTGCAGAGGACAGGGCTACGATAACGGCGCGAACATGAAGGGGAAAAATAAAGGCGTCCAGAACAGAATTAAGAAGTTAAATCCACTAGCTTTTTTTGTGCCATGTGGATGCCATAGTTATAATTTGGTATTGTGTGATGCGGCAAAATCATCAGCAAAATCCGTGACACTGTTCGGAATGTTACAAAAATTAATTAATCTATTTGCT
Organism: Schistocerca gregaria; assembly: GCF_023897955.1. Lineage (NCBI taxonomy): Eukaryota > Metazoa > Arthropoda > Insecta > Orthoptera > Acrididae > Schistocerca > Schistocerca gregaria. The sequence continues at coordinate 223,208,117 of NC_064921.1, forward strand.
GGATCCGTAAATACACTCCTGGAAATGGAAAAAAGAACACATTGACTCCGGTGTGTCAGACCCACCATACTTGCTCCGGACACTGCGAGAGGGCTGTACAAGCAATGATCACACTCACGGCACAGCGGACAAACCAGGAACCGCGGTGTTGGCCGTCGAATGGCGCTAGCTGCGCAGCATTTGTGCACCGCCGCCGTCAGTGTCAGCCAGTTTGCCGTGGCATACGGAACTCCATCGCAGTCTATTACACTGGTAACATGCCGCGACAGCGTGGACGTGAACCGTATGTGCAGTTGACGGACTTTGAGCGAGGGCGTATAGTGGGCATGCGGGAGGCCGGGTGGACGTACCGCCGAATTGCTCAACACGTGGGGCGTGAGGTCTCCACAGTACATCGATGTTGTCGCCAGTGGTCGGCGGAAGGTGCACGTGCTCGTCAACCTGGGACCAGACCGCAGCGACGCACGGATGCACGCCAAGACCGTAGGATCCTACGCAGTGCCGTAGGGGACCGCACCGCCACTTCCCAGCAAATTAGGGCCACTGTTGCTCCTTGGGTATCGGCGAGGACCATTCGCAACCGTCTCCATGAAGCTGGGCTACGGTCCCGCACACCGTTAGGCCGTCTTCCGCTCACGCCCCAACTTCGTGCAGCCCACCTCCAGTGGTGTCGCGACAGGCGTGAATGGAGGGACGAATGGAGACGTGTCGTCTTCAGCGATGAGAGTCGCTTCTGCCTTGGTGCCAACGATGGTCGTATGCGTGTTTGGCGCCTGCAGGTGAGCGCCACAATCAGGACTGCATACGGCCGAGGCACATAGGGCCAACACCCGGCATCATGGTGTGGGGAACGATCTCCTACACCTCCGGTGATCGTCGAGGGGACACTGAATAGTGCACGGTACATCCAAACCGTCATCGAACCCATCGTTCTACCATTCCTAGACCGGCAAGGGAACTTGCTGTTCCACCAGGACAATGCACGTCCGCATGTATCCTGTGCCACCCAATGTGCTCTAGAAGATGTAAGTCAACTACCCTGGCCAGCAAGATCTCCGGATCTGTCCCCCATTGAGCATGTTTGGGACTGGATGAAGCGTCGTTTCACGCGGTCTGCACGTCCAGCACGAACGCTGGTCCAACTGAGGCGCCAGGTGGAAATGTCATGGCAAGCCGTTCCACAGGACTACATCCAGCATCTCTACGATCGTCTCCATGGGAGAATAGCAGCCTGCATTGCTGCGAAAGGTGGATATACACTGTACTAGTGCCGACATTGTGCATGCTCTGTTGCCTGTGTCTATGTGCCTGTGGTTCTGTCAGTGTGATCATGTGATGTATCTGACCCCAGGAATGTGTCAATAAAGTTTCCCCTTCCTGGGACAATGAATTCACGGTGTTCTTATTTCAATTTCCAGGAGTGCAGATGGAAAATTTTGACCGACCATTTGAAGATATACACCCTGAAAAATGTAAGTGACACACGCTGGGAAGCTCGAATTGATAGCGTCAAAGCGGTTCGTTATCAATTATGCGAAATGCATGACGCTTTGGTTGCCTTGGCTGATGCTACTGGACAAAGCGATGCTGCGGTGTCACACGAAGCGACAACACTAGGAGGACAATTAAAAGACTTCAGCTTCATTGTTTCTCTCGTGACATGGTATGATGTTCTGTTTCAAATTAACGTTGTGAGTAAAGCAAGTCAGTCACCCACAATCAACTTTGTCGAGTTTATGGGAATCCTTGACAAATGTTGCTCTTATTTGGAAACATATAGACAAACAGGTTTCGAACAAGCTATTGTAACAGCAACTGAACAGGCTTCGGATCTTGATACGCAGCCATTATTTGAACCACAAATGCGATTAAGACGTATTAAACGCAGGCCGAGTGAAAAGGCTGTTGATGTTCAAATAACTGACCCAAAAAAGAAGTTTAAAGTAGAGTTTTTCAATGCACTGTTGGACACCGTGCACATATCCATGAAAGAAAGATTTGAACAGATGCAAGAATTTTCTGCGACGTGGAGTTTCTTGTTTGACATTTAAAAAAATCAAAATAAAGAAGAACTAATACAATGCTGTTCTAAATTACAAGAAAAATTAACTGTCAACATGAAGTCAGATATTGATGGAAATTTGCTGTGCGACGAAATTTTAGGCCTGCAACACTATCTAGAAGACAGCCAGGCAACGCCTATTGAAGCCTTAAACTTCATAAAAAAGCATAATCTTCAAGAGTTATATCCCAACATCTGGATAACGTTACGTATTTTGCTAACAATACCAGTGACTTTCGCAAGCGGCGAACGCAGTTTTTCCAAACTGAAGTTGATAAAAACGTACTTGCGGTCTACAATGTCTCAAACAAGACTAATCTGATCGGAGACTTTGCCGACAGAAAAGCGAGAAAAGTAAAATTTTAGTTGTTTATAATTGTTTTTCATTAGGCGTAATATGTTTTGTGTTCATATGACTGACGGAAAATATAGGTTTATGGCTTACAGTTATATTAAATTCTATAAAAATATGGTACCCAATTCAAAATTAGTGTTTTTTCGTTATACATATTACCTCCTATATATAAAAATCAATTGTTGTGTGTTAGTCTCACCAAAACAAAGAAATGGCTTGACCAATTTGAATAATTTTTGATTTGTTTTGTTCGCTTTAGTACAGGGGTGCTTCAGAAAAGAAAAGAATTATTTGGGATATACGAGCCTGTTTCAACCACATTTTACGCATCTTTTCTTTGTTTGGAACACGCAAAAACAATTTTCTGGAGTTTTTGTAGATGTACAGTGCAGTACTACGCAATATTTTTAGACAATTTCCCAAAACGTGAATGCCCAAACAATATATCACTGCTATACTGACTGTTACGGCAGCGACAGCAGCATGCTGGACCGACGTCACAGGCTACACAAGACTCACATGGAGCGTCTTAGCGAGCTTTCAGATTATTTGGATTTCATTTCCATTTAAAAAAATAAAATACTCTAATTTACGAAGGAAAAAAACCATGTTATGATCATAAGATGACACCATTAACCACTTTAGACGATTTCTAGGAAACAGTCAAATACCGTGTTGCAAAGCACTGCCAGGTTCGCTATTTATACAATAAAGGGCGCCAGCTGGACGACTCGCCCGGGGCACCTGGGTGGCTAAGGCCGGCCCTGCATGTATACTCCTTCCACCATCGCATGACAGAGGTCATCCACGGACTTGCCGTACTCCAGCTACTGAGGAAGCTATTCTGAAGTTCATACACCAAGAACGTCAGCGAAGTACACTTAGCGTAGCAAGGCAGCTGCGTGTATCGCTACACACGAGCGTTAAGGTGGTGCACGAGCATGGGCTGCAGCCCTATCATTATGCTTTCACGCAACACCTGCATCCTGAGAATAAAACCATTAGCTTATATGAGTGGGTTAAGAAGTGGTGTGAAGGAAAGAAATTGACAAATGCAGCGAACAAAATTGTTTACATGTTGCTTAAAAGTTCTTCATCCGTAACACAATTTCTAACTCTAAAAGTAGGTAGGACTTTCATAGCTAGAAACACCTACACATACAGTAGGGTACTAATTAATTAGAAACTTAATTACACCGACCACTTCTGAACTGTAGTTGAAATGCTGTGTGACACAATGCATAACATAACAAGTACAGGGATATTAATGGCCAATTATAGCTGCAAGGATATGTGGGACTGGATTTTCGAAAGTTTTGCGATCAGGTCACAGATCTTCCAATGTACCATCCAAAATTCATGGTAGTGAGTAACTACGTCTGCATTTTTTAAAAATAATTCAAGAACAGACTTCAATGCTATGTGATATGCTAAAGTGAAAACTGAAATATATTCCTCCAAAACAGACCATAAATCACACAATACAACAGGCTCCCACAACTGTATCCAATATTTTAAAGTTCTGCCACGAAAAAACTGCTGCCTTCAATTATAAGAATATCCAATTCATCCTCATCAGTGACTTCCGTAAATTAGACCATAGAATTGTTATCTGATGATATGTTAGCTAGTTCAAATCTCACTGCCATTTATTTTACTTATTTTCGAGTTCTGTGGATCCTGGACGCGAATCTACAAATTTAAGAATGCTACTTAGCGCTGTGAAAGCTAATAGCAGTGTCGTGTTGATATCGACGGTCAGTTTTGGAGCCACAGAATTGGCACACCGACTGTGATCCGAGGTGCATAGAGTAGCTGTGAGCCGAGTACAGATGCATGTGCTTGTGGGACAGTCCGAATTAAACCTGTGACTAATTATACGTGGTTCTCGGAATGTACCCAACAGACACCTCTGCTAGTTATAGCGCAGTATCATTTTGGACAAGGAACAAAAATCTAGAAAATTCTCAGAGAAAACAGGCGTCCGGATCACCAATAAACTCCAGTTAAAGACTGGAGGTTCGTTCCGTGACAGAGTGGATAGGATAACACTCAGAGCCGACGGGGATACTCCCTCTTCCTGACAACCCGAGAAACGATGAAAATGTGCAATTTCAGTTCTCGTCGAATCATGCTACATCTTTTGAATCTTGTGGTAGGACACACTGCTTATCACACTCATCCTGAAAGACTCAAGGTTAAGCAGAGAGTCGTTTGCTATTGTGGCGACTAAGGAAGTCTGGAGCGCGTTGTCTTCCATGAAGCGTTGTTTGACAACTTTAGGCAAATCGTTCTAGCGGTTGTAACAGACTGGTAAATGTGTTGTATAACTAACTCGAAGCGAACAGAATATCTTAAATAGACTGTTAGCGAAGTACAAGAAAAAGAGCCCGCCAAGGACTTCCTTGGACGTCATGGTTACAAAATAGAGAGCACGATCAAGCAATGAGTGTGTGTAGAGAGGGAGTGTGAGATAAAGGAAGTGAGATGTTCAGGGACGACATTACGAGGGTGTAGGACTTACGTTCATCGCTCCGCAAGATTCACATAAAAATGTTATCCAATCGACGGAGAAAGAAGGTCTGTTGCTACATCTGGAACAAAATTAGCACTTAGAATAGAGCATCTATTAACATTAGACATCTATTATAGTGACATTAACAGTAGCTACGGGTTATCATAAAAGTAATATACGATTGCGAACTTTATAAATTGTCATAATGTTCCTGTGGCCAAGCGGTTCTAGACACTACAGTCTGGAACCGCGCAGCTGCTACGGTCACAGGTTCGAATCATGGATCGGACATGGATGTGTGTGATGTCCTTAGGTTAGTTAGGTTTAAGTAGTTCTAAGTCATGGGGACTGATGACCTCCGGTGTTAAGGGCCATAGTTCTTAGAGGTATTTGAACCATCATAATGTTCCTCCATCAGCGCTAAGAATGATCTTGAAAGGACTATACTTGCCTTAGATCTTCAGAACCAGAGCCATGCACCGGCAGGAATGCATAGAATTATAAACAGTCTGAGGAAGAATCCAACCTTTCGTGCGGCGTAAAACTCGATGTACATTTCCAGGCCGCAAACCGCTCTTAAATTTAATATTCGTTTCAAAATGATTAACTTGACTACTGTCTCCAGGAAAAAGTGAAAAAACGAACACATTACACCAGAAACTTATACAACTCGCATTATTTCTGAGGTATTCATAATTACTATGGAAATCAATCGGTTCGGCGTTACGCGATTGGAGCTGAAGTGGTTGTATCATAGTCTGATGTTTGGAGCTATATTCTGTAACAGTAGATAACCTTATCTCAGTTCTTTGTCGTATCAAAGGGATTCCGTACCTGAACGGTGCGTGACTCATTGAGACAGTGTTGTCAAGTGGCTGTTCCAGCAAAACAGCTTTCTTATCGCCACCACAGATTTATCTACGAGTTATCAGGTACACGTCACAGTTACTTCAAAATTTTCCGCAGGTCTGCTGCAGGACTTGTGTGTGTACGTCAAATAAGTAACTCTTGAAACTGAAGGAGGTATGGAGTCAGTAGCAAATGCTTCGGGAGGGATCTCCCTTTAGATGCCTCTGTAACTTTTTGTTTTGTCTCAGTCGACCAGCTGTCATGTGTAAGCAAGTTTCAGTTTGCTCAAAGAGTTTGTGAAGCGGTATAGAGCTGTTTGGGGAGTGGTAAGGAACTGGGACCACAAAATAAAGTATACCCGAACAAGAATTTATTATCAGAAGCAAACTCTTTACAGTGAGAAAATATACAATTAAATACGATCCTTGAAATGCATGGCAGTAAGATGATAATTAAAAAAGAAAACACAAAGATCGTTGCGCATTGGCGGGCTAAAATAAAATTATCAAAAAAATGGTTCAAATGGCTCTGAGCACTATGGGACTCAACTGCTGTGGTCATTATTCCCCTAGAACTTAGAACTACTTAAACCTAACTAACCTAAGGACATCACACACATCCATCCCCGAGGCAGGATTTGAACCTGCGACCGTAGCGGTCGCGCGATTCCAGACTGAAGCGCCTAGAACCGCACGGCCGCACTGGCCGGCGAAGCAGTTACAACCAAATTGTTGACTGCCTTACGGCGTTACTCGTCAATAGGCAATTATAGGTCAAAAAGATCAGTTGATCAAGCACATAACTATACTTAGCATCTGCACAAATAGCTTAAGGCCCAATGATGAATGTCTAGGCCAAAGCAAAACAGTTTGAAGTATTGCAGCAGACGTTATCAACAGACAATTAAAGGTCAAGAACCAGTTGATCAAGCAGAAGACGATACTTAGCAACTAGGCAAAGGGCTTAAGGCCAAATGGTAATCATTTGTCACGGCGAAGTAGCAGTAAACGTTATTAACAGACAATTACATCTCAAGAAATCAGCTGATCATAGACATGATTATACATGACCATAGCATAAACGGGATTTGGCCCATGACAAGTGTCTGCCATGGCGATACTATTTCAAGTAATACAGTTTTACACAGACATTTCATTAAGGAACACGATACCTTGGCCATAAAGACCAATTTATGGCAACAGTTAAGTGAACAAAATTTCAGTACAAGGAACTTTAATAACATTTAAGACAGACACAGCGTGACTGAAGTAATGGCCAGCGGCTAAGTGAACAAATTTTACAAATGGTGAAGGTGCTTCACAATTTACCTGAATTTCTTTAAAATGCAAGGGGTCCATTAGCAACCATTTTGTAGGATCTTACGCTTACGTCTGAGCACTCATCCACGGGCAGTCATGGTACCAGACTTATAAACACAGTGAGCTTTATGGTGAAATGGCCAAAACATCAGGTTGAATTCATATTAATGCCACTTGTAAACGATGTTGCTCGGATTTATTTAAGAGCGATTCAGAAGAAACTAGCTGGATTGAATCATATACAGCTGAAATATATAACACTAAATCGAGGCAAATGCTTAATTTCAGAGGTTACATGGAAGCAAACAGCGGCGATAACCGATCAAATATACCTAAACCCGGTTGGCAGAAACAGAAAATAAACGACAAACAGGATAATTATTACATTGGCGCCTAGTTCGGATAATAGCTAATACCAAGTACTGTTGACTAACTAGAATCAGCTGGCCAGCTGTCTCACCAAAACAGAGGTCTTCCACAGATGTACGAGGAATTTACAGAATGAAGGAGACGAGGTACTGCCAGAAGTAAAGCTGTGAGTACCGGGCGTGAGTCGTGCTTCGGTAGCTCAGTTGGTAGAGCACTTGCCCGCGAAAGGCAAAGGTCCCGAGTTCGAGTCTCGGTCAGGCACACAGTTTTAATCTGCCAGGAAAGTTTCATATCAGCGCACACTCCGCTGCAGAGTGAAAATCTCATTCTGGAAATTTACAGAATGATTTCGCGAATGACACAAGAAAATGCCCCAAGACCAACCAAAGCATACAATGAGGCCCTTTTCAGAGTTTGCCTCTAGTTTCGCTAAATAAGGCATTAAATGATGGCTAATCTGACCTGTAACGCACACATAGAATTAAATACTGTTCTAGTAATGGGCTATAGAAACTCCTAGGTATAAAACAGTTCTGACAATCACTTAAGTTTGAAACGCTATTGTAATGAAATACAAACATCACTGAACATATTAATGCTTGGTAAGCACTGAATGCAAGTATCTGTCAGTAGCTTAATAGTAAATGCGTTAAATAATGTTGTAATAAATTGCAAAAACATCAATGAATTAAAGAAGGTTAGCGATTACTGAATAGACAATACAGCAGACGGACTCGACAGGAAGTGCGTTCTTGCGTACACAAACAACATAGCCAGGCTACACAGTAGTGTGACGAGTAGGCAACAAAAACTTAATTATAATCCTCATTTGCCACAAATTGCGAATACGTGTTCAGAAAAATTGGCTGGACACAGCCGGGTACTTTTTTTTAAAAAAAAAGAAAAAAACCTTCTTTGCTCACAACAAGAAAAAGGAGGAACGCCCAAAGATGTAAACTAGACCTCAAAGAAACCACGATGCAGTGGGTCACAAATCAGTAAAGCACAAAATAACTCCCCGTTACACAAGGCCTCACCATTTAGTCCACAATATAGACACACAACGCTTCCCAAGCAGGCTCGCTTCCTCCAACGATAGCGTAGCTCACAGTTGAAACTTCGACCGGTCTGAAGGTGTCAGAAACACTCCACAGGCCACGCCTTCCAGCTACGTTCAGCCCAACGTCATCGGTAAACCCCGGACAGTCAGTCATCTCCCTCCTGACTGGGACACGCCCCTATATCACGTCCTCTGCTGCCTACACGCTTTGTATGTCAGGTTCATTATTACGTGCCCAACATTTCGTTAACAGTCACAGTAATTTTGATATTTATGTGGAAGTAAGAAACTGCGCGAAATTCGAAAATGTTACCAATGAAAAATAGGTGCCGCTATGAGTTTGGGTGTGGTATATCGTATATTACGTAATGTGTTGCTGTGTATGATATTTATCTAACATACAGATTTTTCTTTAGACTTGGATGGAGGTCTCTATCTGTCACCAATATCGAGAAAACTGATTTGACGTAGCACTCTCATTTGCGATCGCACCGCACCAGTAATAAAGCCAGAGAGAAACATTCCTCATATTTCACAAACGTGTTGAGATATCGAAATGAGTTTTTGGCAAATGATAGCACACAAAGAGTAGATTATTTTACCATATGGTTATTATGCATAACTTCATTCTCTATCGTGTTATTTTACTATATGCTTACGCTGCAGAACTTCATTATCGGTCGTGTTATTCCACTAACAACAATGTGTGAATGTAATTTCGAAGAAAGATTGTAATTTTTGGGGGGTTCATCGATATCTGGCGAAACGAGAGATGCTATGGATTGTGCAACAACACAAATGAAGGCATTACACATTTGTTTTGTACTGAGGATGTGCTTTTTCATAGGATACTGACTTTATTTTCCCGCAGAATGAACCAACCACTGTTTCAAAATTCTCTCGCAGTTGCATTTATACAACATTTTAGTTAGGTGAGACTGTAAATTCAGTAATGTTTTAGCAAAAGAGGAAAATTTTAGCATAGCAATAAGAGAAATGTGTATGTTTTACTGAAAATTTGTCAATCGTAAACACTCCTTTGAAAGTTATAAATGGTTAACGATACTAAACTAAACTGAACTCTGCCCAAACAGACTGTGAAGGCCCAATGGTATCGACGGCCACCGTGTTATCCCCAGCCCACAGGCGTCACTGGATGCGGATATGGAGTAGCCATTTGTCAGTTTACAAGACCGGCATCGCTACTTCTCAATCAAGTAACTCGTCAGTTTGCCTCACAAGGGCTGAGTACACCCCACTTGCCAACAGGACTCGGCAGACCGGATGGTTACCCATGCAAGTGCTGTCCCAGCCCGACACTGCTTATCTTCGGTGATCTGACGGGAAATGGTGTTACCAGTGCGGCATGGCCGTTGGCATAAATGGTTATCAAGCCAGGCGAAAACAAATCGCTGCATTTTTGGCAGAATTCTTTTTAAATATTAACCAAAGCAGAGGTGACAGGTGTTTTTGAATAATCACCAAGCAAGTGTAGGCATGGAGGGGCCATGCTTAATATTTACAAAAAATTTGAGTGCAGGCTTCAGTTTAGAACAGCACTTCCCCTCCAGCGTTCGGCATTTCCCCTACAGCGCCTTCCTCCAACCCCCGCCACTACCACTCTCCACACACGTCTCGTGTCATCTGCACATCTAGTGGTCACAATATTCTTCGCAGACTCCATAATCGATTACCTAGCACTAATTATGCCGTGGGCGCACGGCGTAGTTCATTTATGTTACGTTTCAGGTGATTGGTGAGTTCGCAGCTAGAAACGAGGTAGGATATCGTGTAAATGTTGATTGATGTATTTTTTATTTGGTTTTCCACTGCAGGTACGTGTGATTTTAAAATGTGCAAATGTGACAGAGAATTAAATAAATAATAAATAAACTGTGTTATTGGTCATTTATGCCAATGCAGTGTAGGAATGGCTCAAATAAATTTATATTTTCTGTTGTAGAAATGGTATCAACATAAACCAGCAACAATGGAACCATTTGGAAACCATATTGTATCGCCATGAACGGAATAGATTGCCATAATTTTATTTCCCTATCTATGATATATCTATCCAGATATACTAATATTTAGCGCAAAAACGATTGCTTTAGGCGGTATGGAAAAACTGATCATCATTGTGGTGATAACAATGTCGAGTGTTAGGCAGCTTATGAGTGACCTTCACCTGTCTATTCACCACATCTGGCCCCACATGATATTTTCCTTTTCTGTACGGCACGTAAAAGGCGAAGCTTAATATCTGTGGGTACTTCGAGAAAAGATCTATGGATCTATGGCGTTAAATCCGATGGGTACTGTCCTGAAGATGATCTGATTTTTTAAACGTTCTGTGAAGTACAAATATCTAGTTACTGTGTGCACCTTGCACGTACATCTGTTCGTACAGATTAATTCACAATGCTCTAACACAGAATGATGAAATGTGGCTAGAATGGTGAGACGAATTCAGATTTAATAGACCAACTGGATTGTAACGGCACTTAGTCTTCCACAGTGAGCAGAGCAGCTGTACATTAGTGGTTGGGTTGTTTGGGGAAGGAGACCAGACAGCGAGGTCATCGGTCTCATTGGATTAGGCAAAGAAGGGGAAGGAAGTCGGCCATGCCCTTTCAAAGGAACCATCCGGGCATTTGCCTGGAGTGAGTTAGGGAAATCATGGGAAACCTAAATCAGGATGTCCGGACGCGGGATTGAACCGTCGTCCCCCCAACTTAAGATTTCTACAGTTGTCTAGGAAGATGGGGTGCTCATTACCCATTTCTGTAGTACCCATAGAGTTATATAACGAATGTACACACATCAAACTTTATAAAAATCCCAGAGATATAGATCACGCGAATTTCCACACTTACTGTACCTGACAACAGGGGCAACGTCAAGATAACATCAAAAAATTAAAAGAATTGTATTTTTACCATTGGTTATTTTTTATGATGTCCTTGATAGAGTACATAAAACCTAAGTTGTTGTGTTTTGCGGGGAAATAAGGTGTCTTTGTAAGATCTTAAATTGTAGTCGCCCAGCTTACCAGTAGGCAGATAAGTTAGAAGTTTTTTTTTATCTTGTCCAGTTATACAACATAATAAATAACTGACGCATTATGCTGAAATGTTTTTAGTAATGAGCTAAAAGTACGCAATTACGGCAAAATTAAGAAGGCACAATCAGACAAATCAAAATCCATCTCACAAGACTCAGTACAGGATAGCTACGAAGGTAGAAGTGTCAAAATTTGCATGTATAGCGTTTCTTGCCTCAATATATGTTTGTAGAGCACCACAGATTATACTTCATTTTCGATAAATTTAATTGTCTCAGCATAATTGTGTTGCAGAAATCACGCTGTATTTATTATAGAGTGTATTAAATAACTTGTGAGACAACACTCTGGAACGGACAGAGAGAGAGGACTTAAAAAGAAGCAAAAAAGTTCATGTACAATATGGTAATATTTTTAGTTTCTTAGCTACAGACAATTTTCTTTGTTACTCAAGTTGTTTGTTTTGAAAAGGGTTAGGTCAGAGCCTTCTAGTATTTATTTTAGTTGTCATGGTATTAGTACAGAAACAAATGCTTTAATATCCTGCACACAATCAGTAATGGAAGTTTACTGTTATTCGACTAGTGTTTACTGTGTACTGAACATTCTCCCCCGCCATTATCGACTCTACGCTTCTGGTTAAAATGTATTATAATTAGCGCATGGCGGACACGAAACTGAATACGTCTGAAGCCAGACGTTTGTATGCTAAAATATCTCCTAAGAGACATTTACGAATAATAAACCGTTTCAAAGAATAGATAAACGTATTATGGAGACAGACTCTTTTGACAAAAGATCCTTTCATTGTGGAAGAGGAAATATTGTTACAACACTTAGTGTAGAACGTCCGTTACTTCATCATATTGAGGACAATGGTAGCAGTATCAGAGAAATAGCAGAAGCTGAGAATGTGAGTCATGTGACAGTGTGGAAAGCGTTACGAGGTCAAATTATGCGTATCGTTTTTAGAGTGTTCAAGGTCTTTTGGTAAGATTTTCAACTCAGCAAATACACTTTGTACTTGGTTGCTGGCGATGTACCGTCAGGACCAACGCTTTCTATTTACCATATTGTGTTCTGATGAAGCAAAGTTTATCAGGAGTTAAGTGCAAGATTTTGACAACGCTCTTGTATAGGCGGATGAGATTCGTTTTGCAGTTTTGGAAACAAGACATCAACAACATTTTAGTATTAATGATTGGCCTGGTATAATATAAGGAATATTAACTGAACCTTTCATTTTCAGTGGAACATTAACTGGAGCATCATACAGAAAATTTTTAACGGAACATTTAATTGTATTGCTGGAAGACGTTCCACTACATTTACGCAGAAGATGTGACTCTTGCACGATGAGGCGCAACTTCATATTGCTCTCCAAACAAGAACAATTAGATCGTGGGGCAGCAGTATCTCTGCCTGCTCCATCTGCTAATCTGTCTACTGTTTTTTTTGGGTGGGGGGAGGGGGGCACTTAAAGGACACAGAGTTTTCAAGATCTGCTTAGAGTGTTCTCTTCACCGGTACGTTCTAAAAGGGTTTCATCACATACAGCAGGCATGTGGAATATGGAAGCGAGCACCACAGTCCATGATGCTGTGTTTAGAAGCTTGTGTTTGAGCTAATGGTAGATATTTGGACCATTTCATTTAGCCTTTAGAAGACTATACCCAAGCTAGAAACCTGAAAACAGCGCAACAACAAAAAAGCGTCTGTAACCAAGAAAAAAAGTTTACTGTATATACAGTTGAACTTTTTTCTTCTTTTTAAATCCTCTATCGATTTTCGAGAAGTTTCCTAGATATCAGTTAACACACTGTATACTGGGCTACCCAGGAGAATTGGACAATATTCAAGGACCTGACACAACCTATCCTTCTAAGCAAAAAAGTCTGGTAGACATGGACTCAAAAATGCATACCTTACCTTAAGAGCTATAAGCACTCGTTCGTCTTCGTCACTGTGAAACACATCTCTTTCACTGAACAAGTGCTAATAGCTCTTATGGTATGCTCGTTAGAGCCCATGTTTCCTGGATATTTCTTCCGTATTTTGGTCCACACTATCGCCTCCCAAAATATGAATAGCAAAATGCTTACCGGAGAAAAGATCTGTATCACATTCTGAACATTCATGGTGGTGTCTGTTTGTACTATATCGTGTCTCCCTACCACTTTCGCGCAACGACGCTCTGAGAGTGTTTTTTAGGGAATTAACTAGTTTGAACCTGGGACCTGTTGCTGGTAAGGAGACGCCAGACCACACATGACATGTAGAATTCAGAAGAGTTCAGTGAGACTAGCGATGATATAACCAAATACTAAATGATCTCAGCGTCAGCTCCACTGCACTCCCTGTAAAAGAATCTTAATACTAACTAAATATAGTGGAAAGGGTTCAAGGCTTTCCTATTTTTAGTTAGCTGGTAAAATAACGAAGAAAAAGCAGTTAAATTTACCATTGATAAGTTTTATTCTACTCACAAAACATCGTTAATAAATTGTACTATTGATAAAAGGAAATGTTTTAATACAGGATGGTAAAAACCGACAGCGTTTAACAAAAATGTGAACGAATATTCCCTAAATGGGTTTCCAAGTTCTACAATCGATCGAAGGATGACCTATGCCATATCACATCTATAATCTAGGTTTAATTTAAATTTCACAAAAGAGAAAACTATCTAAATGGTCTACAGTGACCCTCAATTATCTTCAATAACTTATCTAACTTGTCGTAAATTACAGTGGCTGATGTGGCTTCTCAATAACTATATAAAAGAAAAATCATCGCGTTTCAGATCTTTACTTCAAGTGGCAAATGTGAACACCATGAGTTTTAATTAACGATCGACACTAGTATTACGCAAAAAGGGGGTGTAACAGATGAGTCTTCTGCAGTTCTGAGTGAAGCCTTATGCGCTCAAAAATGCGGCATCGCGTGAGTTCATTACCTTGTCGGTGTTTAGGCAGCGTCAGGGCGGCAGCGGCGGGCGCAGCAGCCATCCAGCTCGCCGTCTCGGAACCAACTCTCGAACTTCTCCTTACTACAATTTACCGAAGTTAGTTTAGAAAAGCTATCTGGCTATGTTTTCATCTGACCAATCAGGGTCTCAATGTTAACCTTAAGCTCCGCCTACAAAAATTCTGTCTATCCAATGGGAAACGTTATACTTTTCGTGGTGGGGCAATGTTTTTTAAAGTTGGCAACGTAACAGAGACGCTAAAAAGTCTCACGCTAAAACCTGCAGCTAGTGTGGTCCTTTTAGCGTTATCGTGAGATCTATACTGCTCTTCTGGAGGGCTCTATCTTTTAACATGGGCTGGGGAGTGATCCTAATGTAACAGACACGCGAAAAAGTCTCACGCTAAAACTTGCGGGTGGTAGTGGCCCTTTTTGTGTTATCGTAAGATCTATACTGCTTTTCTGGAGGGCTCTAGCTTTTAACATGGGCTGGGGGTTGTCCTTGACATACCTGAGACGCGAAAAAGCCTGACGCTAAAACGTGCGGGTTGTATAGTTGTAAAGGTAGGCTCGCGGCGTGGGTGCCCAGCCCCTCCCCACGGTTCTGCTCTCGGCTTCTGTCCTCGTTTCTCCCCTCGGAACTGCGTCTGCCTCACGGTGGGAAGGTACGACATGCATTTAGGCATTCTTGTGTTAGTCTGTGGCATTCCATTTGCTCACTTGTTACTTGTATTACTTTGGTTAATTTAATGTCACGATTTATTCGGAGCTATGTGACATACTAGTAAATTTGCTTATTATGTCAGGGTTTTCATGTAAGGTGTTGGATTTGCCTGACACCTTACATATCACCACCCTTCGAACTTAATTTTTGCACTGAATTTAGCCAATGATTGAATCGTTGTCTAAGTCAGTCAAAAATTTTCTAATTTATCTAAATTTTGTTGCACACTGTTCAGCCACATTATTCTGTTCTATGCTACTTTGTATTACTAATTTATATTTTTATATTCTTCCACATTATAATTAAAAATGACATCAGAAGAATATTTTTTGTCTATTATTAATTTTTAATTATTTTCTTTCTTTATTTAAGTGTGTAGTTTGTTTTTTAAGAAGTTTGTTATCGAAAGTGAGGAGTCTTTCACATCGATTTTCTTATAAATATTGTTTTTATAAATGTAGTAATTAAGTAAAATCTATTCCTATCACATTTGCTAAATATCATGTGCAAGAAAAATGTTTTTGTTCCTAGACACTCATTTCAACATTGTTACACTAACAACTAAGAATTATTTCCAAGAATTGCTTTGACAAAGAAATATACATACATAAGTATTGAGATATTATCCTAACAAATTTTACAAATGCTAAAAAAATTGCTTTGACAAAGAAATATACATACACACGTATTGAGGTATTATCCTAATAAATGGTACAAATGTTAAAGAAAAGGGGAAACATCCAACAAGATAATTTTTTATTCTTTGTTTTTATAAGGAGAAAATAAGTAAAATATAGTTATTCTTTTATTTTTATGAGGAGAAAATAAGTGGCGTATTGTTTCTTTATATACTGTCCATTTCAGAACTAATGACTTATTTTTATCGACAGTCTATTTTTTACTTAAGTCCATAGTCAATGACTGTTATTTTGTAGTTTATTAGATGTCTGGTGTGCTTAACGTATTTAGTTTTTCACTCGTTTCTTTTGCACAATTCCTACATCACATAATTTGATTTCACACGTTCACACAATCCTATGAATGTTCAAGCATGAGGTTGGCGAATGTTTTTTGCACGAAGGTGATGGACTTGAGCGAGATGGATGTGGGCAAGTATTTGATGTACAGCTTCGTTCGTCGTTCCTTGTTGGCTTTGCAAGTGTGTTGCTGTTGTGGAGGTCCCATAATGGAATGGAGCTGTGAGTGCAGAATCTCGTGGTTTACTGGCTTTGTATGCGTGAAAGTCATCCTTATGTGTCGCTGAATGCGGTCGTTTTTCGTTGTAATACTTCGCAGACGACTAGTTTATAATAGGATAGGGATTTGGGAAGGTATGTCGTCTATTCTTCACCCATCTTCTTTCTTGGTCTCAATCTTGCGAATCTTCAACTTCTGTTCTTCCCGCCTTTTCTCTGCTTCTTACTTGCTTCTTGGTTCTTCTCTGGGCAGGATATGGAAATATTTATTGATAACTGGTCGCTTTGACGCTCTCCTCCTAGTAACAGTTTGATAATTTTTTTTTACTTTGTGGACGTTCTTCTTTAGTTTCGTGCATCAGCGTGCTGTTTAATAGCAGTAGTGTGACTTTTACGCATATTTTTTGCCATTGTTGGCTTGCCTAAGCGGTCTTCTCGTCCGGCCGTTTTTTGCTCGCTCCGCTGAGTCGGGGGCGCCCTGGGGTTTACGAGCGGTGAAAATCCGGTGTCCTGGCGTCACGTGGCGCCTCTGCAGGGCTGTCACTGTGCGGCTTCCTGTTCCATCCCAGCAAGGTTCTACCTAGCGGGCACATTTATTGCCCACTTTCGCTACAAGGGCCGTCTGTTAGTTTCGCCTTTCCCTTCTCTCGACGCTCCTGCTATGTAGGAATCGAGTCTTGCTAATTACGTCCTTTTCTTTCTTGATACATCTCGCGTTGCAACTTGTGGGTCGTTGCATCTCTTCCTTGCTGGAGTTTTTACAATGGTTCTTACAAAACGTTTTACTTATAATCATCTAACATATATCTACTATCTACTTGTTTTGCGCCTACTTAAAAAGCTTTACAAATTTCGGCGCCCTTTCCATGTTACAATTCTAAGATATTCGGGGTCTTAACGTCTACTCAAGAATCCTCAAATTCGTTTTTTATTTTTGTGTAGTGTCGTGGTGTATAGCATTTTAGTATTTCATGCTGTTAGACTATCTACGCTTTATCCCTTCACCTTAAGCTATGGTACTATTGTGTTATTATTGAAACTACTTTCTTTTTCCCACCTTCCTCTCTCTTCATTCTTCTTTCACCTGACGATCTTATCTGCAACATAATCTTGAAATATTGTGCTGATTATTTACAAATAATAAAATTAATCTTCGAACTTGTACTGAAAGTGTTTAATACTGCCAGTCTTAGGTAAAAATACCTCTGCTTTATCTCGTAAAATATCCTCTAATTCTCTTTTACTGTGTTCCGAAATACCGTGAACTTCTTGCAATTTTTCGTCGATTTTTTATGGACTTCTAATATGGGTTGAAGCGATTCCTTCTTTTGTGCATACCATTCTAATTCTTCATCCTCTTTATCTCACATCATTCTTAATTGTTTGTTTATAACTGGTATTTCTTGTAATTTTAGCTTTTGCTCAAAGAGAAGTGTGACATTCCCGAATGTTACGCTACCTTTCCCCATATCTATTATCGCTAGTCTCTCATTTAAAAAATCTGCACCTATAATCAAATCTACAGTTAGTTTAGGTATAATCACGAAGTTGGCTTCGATCTTTTGACCTTGGCACGAAAGAGTTAACCTTGTTTGTCTCGTAACTTCCGCAGCATTGTTCCTAATAGGACCTCTTACTTTAATCTTACGTGTTTTCAGAACTGGCAATTCCTCATTGGCATTACACTGCATGAATAAATTTTCTGAGATCGCAGTCAGTTCACTTCCGCTATCAATTACAATATTGACTGGGATATTCTTTACCATGGCCTTCACAATTTCTTGAATTTGAAAGGGTTGGTTCTGTTCTTCTTCTTCTCGCATCAACGAATCCTCCACTGAATCATACATGAGTCTTTTTAGGAATTTCCCTTGTGAATTCGAACTTTCTGTAGGATAAGCTTCGACTGCTACTTCTCTCTCTTTTATTTCCTCTTCTCTATTTCTTCCTCCATTTACGCTTTCTCCTTCATCCTCTACTTTTTCCTCATCCTCGTCTATCTTCTCCTTCTTCGTCACTACTTCCACATAATCGCATCTAAATGCACTACTTATCGCTTCATAACTTCCTTCATTATATACGTTGGGTTGTGTGCCCACTCGTAACTTATTTTCAACTTCTGTCGACTGCGCATTATCCTCATTGAATTCGCTTTCCCTGGTTTCCATTTCAAATAACTCTGCAATACTCATTACTTCGTCCTTTCCTCCTACATTCGTGCATGCCTCTGGTAATTCATCTTCCTCGTCAGTATTCTCCCAATTAATTTCATCTCAACACGATATTGTTATTTTCTTGTCTTCGTTTGCATCTGGTCCCTGTGGATTTGTTTCTTCTTTCTTCTTTTCTCGTGATAAGATTTTTACTTCTCTGTTAAAGGTGCTGCAATTGTACTGGGTCGGTGCGTCATTCTCTTTGGCATGGGCGCTTAGCTGTCAACTCGAACGTTTATTGGGGTTTGGTGGTCTTAACTCCACGTCTTCTATCTGTATTCGCTTTTCTTGTTCAGTTTGTTGATAGTGGTTTCTTTGTTGATAATTTGTCGGTCTATTGGCTCTCCAGTACTCGTTCCGGTTGTCGTTATTCCCTCCGTAATAGTTGTTGCCGTTCCTGGGTGAATTATAGTTATTGCCATATTCTCTTCTAAATCTATAACCGGTTCTTTGTTGAAATCTATTCTGGTTTCTTGGTGCAAAGTTATCACGTGGTTCATAATTGTTTCTTCGTACTGTGTCTAGTGGATTCCACTGCTTTTTGCTTTCGTTTTCACGTGCGCTTCGTCTTTTTCTTGCGTCATCTTCCGAAAATATGAACTCTAGTTCCCTTAGAATACCTTTAAATGCTTCGACGTCATTGTCTCCGCAACCTACTAATGACTGCTGGTATTTCAATGATAGCTTCATCGCGCATAATTTAATCAACTCTCCGTCACTGTATGGTACATCTAAGCATTGATTTTTGTTTGCCATTACTTCGAAAAATTTCACGGGACTCTTCTCTCCAGAATTTTCAAAATATGTGTTCTGTAATAATTCGTACTTCACTCTGTTCTGTGCTTCCCTTGACCAATATCGTGAGAGAAACTTCTCTCTGAAATCTTCGTACGATCGGCATGTCGCTGCAACATTTTGCATGATTTCTGTGACTGTTCCTGACATGTGTGCACATATAAAGTCTAATTTGTGTGCTAGCGTCCAGTGTTCTGGTAATCCTACTCGGAATTGATCAATAAAAGTTCGTGGATGTAATGAGTTTCCTTCTCGAAATTGTTGAAATTTTCTGACTGTGAGGAAATGATAGTTGTCGTACTTCGTCATAGTTCCATATGAAATTCGCGATTCTTCGCCACTTTTGTTTCTGATCATTTCTCTCGTCGTTCTTTCCGGTTGTGGTAGATCCATTGGATATTGTCCACTGTAACTTTCGCGTACCCGCGGTGCAGGCTGTCTGATTTCACGTATGTTACTTTCCGCCTGTGATTGGAATCGCAAATGCGTAATATCTTCTTTAATTGATTGTTTTTCCGGTGCTGTTACAGATACGGATGTGGTTGCAGACTCTGTGCTCGTTCGATCTTGTTCACTACGGTTTTCAATGGTTTGCAACAACTCTGTTCGCAATTTCTGAAATTGTCGCTTCGTTTGCGCTTCTATTTTGACTATGCGGCTATCATATCTTTTCAGCGCTGCTTTTGTGATACGTTTGTGTAACACACTTTTTTCAACAATTTCACCCGCTGTACCTGCTGCTTCTCTAGTAATTTCGTTTATCTGTTTCTCTACTTTCTTGAATTCTCCGTGGGTGTTGTTACGTAATGTTTTGATGTCGTCCTGAGTGTTATTACGCAATGTTTGTACGTCCACTTGTACCTTGTCAATGTCTGTTCTCAATTGATTGTAACCTGTTATTAAGTTTCCTATCACTTCTCGAGATTCTTTTGCCTCGTTTTCAATATGACTTAGGTGTAACTGAATTTTTTTTGTTTTGTTCTTTAATGTCACGCATTTGTCTCGTGGTTTCTGCATTCTGAATTTGAATTTGGTTCGCTATGTCTTTATTTTGCCTTGTCATGGTTTCCGTAATTTGTTGTAATAATTCTTCCAGATTGGTGGGTCCTATTGCGTTTTCTTCCGACGTCCTACGTTCTGTGCTTTCGCCCAAGTGTTGGTTCGCAACCGATTGCATTGACCTCTGCTGTGACACGTTTCTACTCGCATTCCTTGTACTCTGTGGTGAGGGAGCTCTGATTACTTGCACTATGGGTTCTACGTATTCAAGAAGCAAGTTAGAATCCTCATCGACTGTCTCTCTACTTTCCTGTTCCTCTGTCGTATGCTGACCTAGGTTTTCTGTGCCTTGGCGTACATTATCCTCGTTATGGTGCGTTATCTGTCCTATTTCTCGCGATACTGCGTCGTCTGTTGTACTGTCCTCTATTCTCTGTCCATTTTCATGCTGGGTCTCTACCTCAATTCGGTCAAGGTCTCGATCTGCCATTGCTAATCTTTCCGAATCCCTTCTTTTCTGTTTTAAAAGCAATTCACACGCCCTACTTCGCGACAACATGCACTCATACGATCTCACACGTTTCATAAACATTTTGTTCACACAATTTGACACTACCAAGACTGACAATCCATTCACTTACTTGTTGGGACAGAACCAACTTGTCAACGATGTATCCGCCACCTGCGCGTTTGCATTGGAGAGAAAACTTAATTCTAACAATTTTCAAAATTCATAACTTAATTATGCTATTGTTTCTGCTAGACTCATTTCTGTTTAATACTTTTACTATCTATCGATGCAGCTACTGTTTTTGACTATGTATAACTTTAGAAAAAAAAATTTTATTTCAACGAAAATTTTTTAGCAGGATATTTTCTGACCTAATTAGGCATGTGGTCGACCTTCAATCATGGTATTTTACCATCCTGGCAGGGTCTCCATTTTCTAAACATTCATGGTGGTGTCTGATTGTACTATATCGTGTCTCCCTACCACTTTCGCGCAACGACGCTCTGAGAGTGTTTTTTAGGGAATTAACTAGTTTGAACCTGGGACCTGTTGCTGGTAAGGAGACGCCAGACCACACATGACATGTAGAATTCAGAAGAGTTCAGTGAGACTAGCGATGATATAACCAAATACTAAATGATCTCAGCGTCAGCTCCACTGCACTCCCTGTAAAAGAATCTTAATACTAACTAAATATAGTGGAAAGGGTTCAAGGCTTTCCTATTTTTAGTTAGCTGGTAAAATAACGAAGAAAAAGCAGTTAAGTTTACCATTGATAAGTTTTATTCTACTCATAAAACATCGTTAATAAATTGCACTATTGATAAAAGGAAATGTTTTAATACAGGATGGTAAAAACCGACAGCGTTCAACAAAAATGTGAACGAATATTCCCTAAATGGGTTTCCAAGTTCTACAATCGATCGAAGGATGACCTATGCCATATCACATCTATAATCTAGGTTTAATTTAAATTTCACAAAAGAGAAAACTATCTAAATGGTCTACAGTGACCCTCAATTATCTTCAATAACTTATCTAACTTGTCGTAAATTACAGTGGCTGATGTGGCTTCTCAATAACTATATAAAAGAAAAATCATCGCGTTTCAGATCTTTACTTCAAGTGGCAAATGTGAACACCATGAGTTTTAATTAACGATCGACACTAGTATTACGCAAAAAGGGGGTGTAACAGATGAGTCTTCTGCAGTTCTGAGTGAAGCCTTATGCGCTCAAAAATGCGGCATCGCGTGCGTTCATTACCTTGTCGGTGTTTAGGCAGCGTCAGGGCGGCAGCGGCGGGCGCAGCAGCCATCCAGCTCGCCGTCTCGGAACCAACTCTCGAACTTCTCCTTACTACAATTTACCGAAGTTAGTTTAAAAAAGCTATCTGGCTATGTTTTCATCTGACCAATCAGGGTCTCAATGTTAACCTTAAGCTCCGCCTACAAAAATTCTGTCTATCCAATGGGAAACGTTATACTTTTCGTGGTGGGGCAATGTTTTTTAAAGTTGGCAACGTAACAGAGACGCTAAAAAGTCTCACGCTAAAACCTGCAGCTAGTGTGGTCCTTTTAGCGTTATCGTGAGATCTATACTGGTCTTCTGGAGGGCTCTATCTTTTAACATGGGCTGGGGAGTGATCCTAATGTAACAGACACGCGAAAAAGTCTCACGCTAAAACTTGCGGGTGGTAGTGGCCCTTTTTGTGTTATCGTAAGATCTATACTGCTTTTCTGGAGGGCTCTAGCTTTTAACATGGGCTGGGGGTTGTCCTTGACATACCTGAGACGCGAAAAAGCCTGACGCTAAAACATGCGGGTTGTATAGTTGTAAAGGTAGGCTCGCGGCGTGGGTGCCCAGCCCCTCCCCACGGTTCTGCTCTCGGCTTCTGTCCTCGTTTCTCCCCTCGGAACTGCGTCTGCCTCACGGTGGGAAGGTACGACATGCATTTAGGCATTCTTGTGTTAGTCTGTGGCATTCCATTTGCTCACTTGTTACTTGTATTACTTTGGTTAATTTAATGTCACGATTTATTCGGAGCTATGTGACATACTAGTAAATTTGCTTATTATGTCAGGGTTTTCATGTAAGGTGTTGGATTTGCCTGACACCTTACATATCACCACCCTTCGAACTTAATTTTTGCACTGAATTTAGCCAATGATTGAATCGTTGTCTAAGTCAGTCAAAAATTTTCTAATTTATCTAAATTTTGTTGCACACTGTTCAGCCACATTATTCTGTTCTATGCTACTTTGTATTACTAATTTATATTTTTATATTCTTCCACATTATAATTAAAAATGACATCAGAAGAATATTTTTTGTCTATTATTAATTTTTAATTATTTTCTTTCTTTATTTAAGTGTGCAGTTTGTTTTTCAAGAAGTTTGTTATCGAAAGTGAGAAGTCTTTCACATCGATTTTCTTATAAATATTGTTTTTATAAATGTAGTAATTAAGTAAAATCTATTCCTATCACATTTGCTAAATATCATGTGCAAGAAAAATGTTTTTGTTCCTAGACACTCATTTCAACATTGTTACACTAACAACTAAGAATTATTTCCAAGAATTGCTTTGACAAAGAAATATACATACATAAGTATTGAGATATTATCCTAACAAATTTTACAAATGCTAAAAAAATTGCTTTGACAAAGAAATATACATACACACGTATTGAGGTATTATCCTAATAAATGGTACAAATGTTAAAGAAAAGGGGAAACATCCAACAAGATAATTTTTTATTCTTTGTTTTTATAAGGAGAAAATAAGTAAAATATAGTTATTCTTTTATTTTTATGAGGAGAAAATAAGTGGCGTATTGTTTCTTTATATACTGTCCATTTCAGAACTAATGACTTATTTTTATCGACAGTCTATTTTTTACTTAAGTCCATAGTCAATGACTGTTATTTTGTAGTTTATTAGATGTCTGGTGTGCTTAACGTATTTAGTTTTTCACACGTTTCTTTTGCACAATTCCTACATCACATAATTTGATTTCACACGTTCACACAATCCTATGAATGTTCAAGCATGAGGTTGGCGAATGTTTTTTGCACGAAGGTGATGGACTTGAGCGAGATGGATGTGGGCAAGTATTTGATGTACAGCTTCGTTCGTCGTTCCTTGTTGGCTTTGCAAGTGTGTTGCTGTTGTGGAGGTCCCATAATGGAATGGAGCTGTGAGTGCAGAATCTCGTGGTTTACTGGCTTTGTATGCGTGAAAGTCATCCTTATGTGTCGCTGAATGCGGTCGTTTTTCGTTGTAATACTTCGCAGACGACTAGTTTATAATAGGATAGGGATTTGGGAAGGTATGTCGTCTATTCTTCACCCATCTTCTTTCTTGGTCTCAATCTTGCGAATCTTCAACTTCTGTTCTTCCCGCCTTTTCTCTGCTTCTTACTTGCTTCTTGGTTCTTCTCTGGGCAGGATATGGAAATATTTATTGATAACTGGTCGCTTTGAAGCTCTCCTCCTAGTAACAGTTTGATAATTTTTTTTTACTTTGTGGACGTTCTTCTTTAGTTTCGTGCATCAGCGTGCTGTTTAATAGCAGTAGTGTGACTTTTACGCATATTTTTTGCCATTGTTGGCTTGCCTAAGCGGTCTTCTCGTCCGGCCGTTTTTTGCTCGCTCCGCTGAGTCGGGGGCGCCCTGGGGTTTACGAGCGGTGAAAATCCGGTGTCCTGGCGTCACGTGGCGCCTCTGCAGGGCTGTCACTGTGCGGCTTCCTGTTCCATCCCAGAAAGGTTCTACCTAGCGGGCACATTTATTGCCCACTTTCGCTACAAGGGCCGTCTGTTAGTTTCGCCTTTCCCTTCTCTCGACGCTCCTGCTATGTAGGAATCGAGTCTTGCTAATTACGTCCTTTTCTTTCTTGATACATCTCGCGTTGCAACTTGTGGGTCGTTGCATCTCTTCCTTGCCGGAGTTTTTACAATGGTTCTTACAAAACGTTTTACTTATAATCATCTAACATATATCTACTATCTACTTGTTTTGCGCCTACTTAAAAAGCTTTACAAATTTCGGCGCCCTTTCCATGTTACAATTCTAAGATATTCGGAGTCTTAACGTCTACTCAAGAATCCTCAAATTCGTTTTTTATTTTTGTGTAGTGTCGTGGTGTATAGCATTTTAGTATTTCATGCCGTTAGACTATCTACGCTTTATCCCTTCACCTTAAGCTATGGTACTATTGTGTTATTATTGAAACTACTTTCTTTTTCCCACCTTCCTCTCTCTTCATTCTTCTTTCACCTGACGATCTTATCTGCAACATAATCTTGAAATATTGTGCTGATTATTTACAAATAATAAAATTAATCTTCGAACTTGTACTGAAAGTGTTTAATACTGCCAGTCTTAGGTAAAAATACCTCTGCTTTATCTCGTAAAATATCCTCTAATTCTCTTTTACTGTGTTCCGAAATACCGTGAACTTCTTGCAATTTTTCGTCGATTTTTTATGGACTTCTAATATGGGTTGAAGCGATTCCTTCTTTTGTGCATACCATTCTAATTCTTCATCCTCTTTATCTCACATCATTCTTAATTGTTTGTTTATAACTGGTATTTCTTGTAATTTTAGCTTTTGCTCAAAGAGAAGTGTGACATTCCCGAATGTTACGCTACCTTTCCCCATATCTATTATCGCTAGTCTCTCATTTAAAAAATCTGCACCTATAATCAAATCTACAGTTAGTTTAGGTATAATCACGAAGTTGGCTTCGATCTTTTGACCTTGGCACGAAAGAGTTAACCTTGTTTGTCTCGTAACTTCCGCAGCATTGTTCCTAATAGGACCTCTTACTTTAATCTTACGTGTTTTCAGAACTGGCAATTCCTCATTGGCATTACACTGCATGAATAAATTTTCTGAGATCGCAGTCAGTTCACTTCCGCTATCAATTACAATATTGACTGGGATATTCTTTACCATGGCCTTCACAATTTCTTGAATTTGAAAGGGTTGGTTTTGTTCTTCTTCTTCTCGCATCAACGAATCCTCCACTGAATCATACATGAGTCTTTTTAGGAATTTCCCTTGTGAATTCGAACTTTCTGTAGGATAAGCTTCGACTGCTACTTCTCTCTCTTTTATTTCCTCTTCTCTATTTCTTCCTCCATTTACGCTTTCTCCTTCATCATCTACTTTTTCCTCATCCTCGTCTATCTTCTCCTTCTTCGTCACTACTTCCACATAATCGCATCTAAATGCACTACTTATCGCTTCATAACTTCCTTCATTATATACGTTGGGTTGTGTGCCCACTCGTAACTTATTTTCAACTTCTGTCGACTGCGCATTATCCTCATTGAATTCGCTTTCCCTGGTTTCCATTTCAAATAACTCTGCAATACTCATTACTTCGTCCTTTCCTCCTACATTCGTGCATGCCTCTGGTAATTCATCTTCCTCGTCAGTATTCTCCCAATTAATTTCATCTCAACACGATATTGTTATTTTCTTGTCTTCGTTTGCATCTGGTCCCTGTGGATTTGTTTCTTCTTTCTTCTTTTCTCGTGATAAGATTTTTACTTCTCTGTTAAAGGTGCTGCAATTGTACTGGGTCGGTGCGTCATTCTCTTTGGCATGGGCGCTTAGCTGTCAACTCGAACGTTTATTGGGGTTTGGTGGTCTTAACTCCACGTCTTCTATCTGTATTCGCTTTTCTTGTTCAGTTTGTTGATAGTGGTTTCTTTGTTGATAATTTGTCGGTCTATTGGCTCTCCAGTACTCGTTCCGGTTGTCGTTATTCCCTCCGTAATAGTTGTTGCCGTTCCTGGGTGAATTATAGTTATTGCCATATTCTCTTCTAAATCTATAACCGGTTCTTTGTTGAAATCTATTCTGGTTTCTTGGTGCAAAGTTATCACGTGGTTCATAATTGTTTCTTCGTACTGTGTCTAGTGGATTCCACTGCTTTTTGCTTTCGTTTTCACGTGCGCTTCGTCTTTTTCTTGCGTCATCTTCCGAAAATATGAACTCTAGTTCCCTTAGAATACCTTTAAATGCTTCGACGTCATTGTCTCCGCAACCTACTAATGACTGCTGGTATTTCAATGATAGCTTCATCGCGCATAATTTAATCAACTCTCCGTCACTGTATGGTACATCTAAGCATTGATTTTTGTTTGCCATTACTTCGAAAAATTTCACGGGACTCTTCTCTCCAGAATTTTCAAAATATGTGTTCTGTAATAATTCGTACTTCACTCTGTTCTGTGCTTCCCTTGACCAATATCGTGAGAGAAACTTCTCTCTGAAATCTTCGTACGATCGGCATGTCGCTGCAACATTTTGCATGATTTCTGTGACTGTTCCTGACATGTGTGCACATATAAAGTCTAATTTGTGTGCTAGCGTCCAGTGTTCTGGTAATCCTACTCGGAATTGATCAATAAAAGTTCGTGGATGTAATGAGTTTCCTTCTCGAAATTGTTGAAATTTTCTGACTGTGAGGAAATGATAGTTGTCGTACTTCGTCATAGTTCCATATGAAATTCGCGATTCTTCGCCACTTTTGTTTCTGATCATTTCTCTCGTCGTTCTTTCCGGTTGTGGTAGATCCATTGGATATTGTCCACTGTAACTTTCGCGTACCCGCGGTGCAGGCTGTCTGATTTCACGTATGTTACTTTCCGCCTGTGATTGGAATCGCAAATGCGTAATATCTTCTTTAATTGATTGTTTTTCCGGTGCTGTTACAGATACGGATGTGGTTGCAGACTCTGTGCTCGTTCGATCTTGTTCACTACGGTTTTCAATGGTTTGCAACAACTCTGTTCGCAATTTCTGAAATTGTCGCTTCGTTTGCGCTTCTATTTTGACTATGCGGCTATCATATCTTTTCAGCGCTGCTTTTGTGATACGTTTGTGTAACACACTTTTTTCAACAATTTCACCCGCTGTACCTGCTGCTTCTCTAGTAATTTCGTTTATCTGTTTCTCTACTTTCTTGAATTCTCCGTGGGTGTTGTTACGTAATGTTTTGATGTCGTCCTGAGTGTTATTACGCAATG
This sequence comes from Schistocerca gregaria, assembly GCF_023897955.1. Taxonomy (NCBI): domain Eukaryota; kingdom Metazoa; phylum Arthropoda; class Insecta; order Orthoptera; family Acrididae; genus Schistocerca; species Schistocerca gregaria. The sequence continues at coordinate 223,236,161 of NC_064921.1, forward strand.
TTTGTACGTCCACTTGTACCTTGTCAATGTCTGTTCTCAATTGATTGTAACCTGTTATTAAGTTTCCTATCACTTCTCGAGATTCTTTTGCCTCGTTTTCAATATGACTTAGGTGTAACTGAATTTTTTTTGTTTTGTTCTTTAATGTCACGCATTTGTCTCGTGGTTTCTGCATTCTGAATTTGAATTTGGTTCGCTATGTCTTTATTTTGCCTTGTCATGGTTTCCGTAATTTGTTGTAATAATTCTTCCAGATTGGTGGGTCCTATTGCGTTTTCTTCCGACGTCCTACGTTCTGTGCTTTCGCCCAAGTGTTGGTTCGCAACCGATTGCATTGACCTCTGCTGTGACACGTTTCTACTCGCATTCCTTGTACTCTGTGGTGAGGGAGCTCTGATTACTTGCACTATGGGTTCTACGTATTCAAGAAGCAAGTTAGAATCCTCATCGACTGTCTCTCTACTTTCCTGTTCCTCTGTCGTATGCTGACCTAGGTTTTCTGTGCCTTGGCGTACATTATCCTCGTTATGGTGCGTTATCTGTCCTATTTCTCGCGATACTGCATCGTCTGTTGTACTGTCCTCTATTCTCTGTCCATTTTCATGCTGGGTCTCTACCTCAATTCGGTCAAGGTCTCGATCTGCCATTGCTAATCTTTCCGAATCCCTTCTTTTCTGTTTTAAAAGCAATTCACACGCCCTACTTCGCGACAACATGCACTCATACGATCTCACACGTTTCATAAACATTTTGTTCACACAATTTGACACTACCAAGACTGACAATCCATTCACTTACTTGTTGGGACAGAACCAACTTGTCAACGATGTATCCGCCACCTGCGCGCTTGCATTGGAGAGAAAACTTAATTCTAACAATTTTCAAAATTCATAACTTAATTATGCTGTTGTTTCTGCTAGACTCATTTCTGTTTAATACTTTTACTATCTATCGATGCAGCTACTGTTTTTGACTATGTATAACTTTAGAAAAAAAAATTTTATTTCAACGAAAATTTTTTAGCAGGATATTTTTCTGACCTAATTAGGCATGTGGTCGACCTTCAATCATGGTATTTTACCATCCTGGCAGGGTCTCCATTTTCTAAACATTCATGGTGGTGTCTGATTGTACTATATCGTGTCTCCCTACCACTTTCGCGCAACGACGCTCTGAGAGTGTTTTTTAGGGAATTAACTAGTTTGAACCTGGGACCTGTTGCTGGTAAGGAGACGCCAGACCACACATGACATGTAGAATTCAGAAGAGTTCAGTGAGACTAGCGATGATATAACCAAATACTAAATGATCTCAGCGTCAGCTCCACTGCACTCTCTGTAAAAGAATCTTAATACTAACTAAATATAGTGGAAAGGGTTCAAGGCTTTCCTATTTTTAGTTAGCTGGTAAAATAACGAAGAAAAAGCAGTTAAGTTTACCATTGATAAGTTTTATTCTACTCATAAAACATCGTTATAAATTGCACTATTGATAAAAGGAAATGTTTTAATACAGGATGGTAAAAACCGACAGCGTTCAACAAAAATGTGAACGAATTTTCCCTAAATGGGTTTCCAAGTTCTACAATCGATCGAAGGATGACCTATGCCATATCACATCTATAATCTAGGTTTAATTTAAATTTCACAAAAGAGAAAACTATCTAAATGGTCTACAGTGACCATCAATTATCTTCAATAACTTATCTAACTTGTCGTAAATTACAGTGGCTGATGTGGCTTCTCAATAACTATATAAAAGAAAAATCATCGCGTTTCAGATCTTTACTTCAAGTGGCAAATGTGAACACCATGAGTTTTAATTAACGATCGACACTAGTATTACGCAAAAAGGGGGTGTAACAGATGAGTCTTCTGCAGTTCTGAGTGAAGCCTTATGCGCTCAAAAATGCGGCATCGCGTGCGTTCATTACCTTGTCGGTGTTTAGGCAGCGTCAGGGCGGCAGCGGCGGGCGCAGAAGCCATCCAGCTCGCCGTCTCGGAACCAACTCTCGAACTTCTCCTTACTACAATTTACCGAAGTTAGTTTAAAAAAGCTATCTGGCTATGTTTTCATCTGACCAATCAGGGTCTCAATGTTAACCTTAAGCTCCGCCTACAAAAATTCTGTCTATCCAATGGGAAACGTTATACTTTTCGTGGTGGGGCAATGTTTTTTAAAATTGGCAACGTAACAGAGACGCTAAAAAGTCTCACGCTAAAACCTGCAGCTAGTGTGGTCCTTTTAGCGTTATCGTGAGATCTATACTGCTCTTCTGGAGGGCTCTATCTTTTAACATGGGCTGGGGAGTGATCCTAATGTAACAGACACGCGAAAAAGTCTCACGCTAAAACTTGCGGGTGGTAGTGGCCCTTTTTGTGTTATCGTAAGATCTATACTGCTCTTCTGGAGGGCTCTATCTTTTAACATGGGCTGGGGAGTGATCCTAATGTAACAGACACGCGAAAAAGTCTCACGCTAAAACTTGCGGGTGGTAGTGGCCCTTTTTGTGTTATCGTAAGATCTATACTGCTTTTCTGGAGGGCTCTAGCTTTTAACATGGGCTGGGGGTTGTCCTTGACATACCTGAGACGCGAAAAAGCCTGACGCTAAAACGTGCGGGTTGTATAGTTGTACAGGTAGGCTCGCGGCGTGGGTGCCCAGCCCCTCCCCACGGTTCTGCTCTCGGCTTCTGTCCTCGTTTCTCCCCTCGGAACTGCGTCTGCCTCACGGTGGGAAGGTACGACATGCATTTAGGCATTCTTGTGTTAGTCTGTGGCATTCCATTTGCTCACTTGTTACTTGTATTACTTTGGTTAATTTAATGTCACGATTTATTCGGAGCTATGTGACATACTACTGGATTTGCTTATCATGTCAGGGTTTTCATGTAAGGTGTTGGATTTGCCTTACACCTTACAACATTATCGGCAGAAAAAAACTAATCGTGCTCGTAAGCTACAATAGACGTAAACATAATATTGATAGTGGCAGTAACGAAGTATCCACAAATTTCAGATATACAGAATTTCAACCATTTTTACTTTTAATCACGTAATGTAGAGAGTTTATTGGATTCTTTAACGGGAATATTTCAGTCTCTTCAATGATTACGCAACAGCCATCCCACCAATATTATATTTCCTGTGAACCTTCTGTAAAATTTGATGTAGCGAAATTTTTTGTTCCCTTTATTTATTCCGTGAATTTAAGCCTGGGAACATGAAAAGAAAATGTTGTTTGAGTCGTAATACAATTTTCAATGTTACTAAATGTGAGCTCTGTGATTTTGAAGTTTTAGTGTAGTAGGAAACATATTATTGGCATCTATGTAAAAAAAAAAAAAAAATATTATGGGTGCGGAAGTGGCAGTCGACGAGCGTATAGTTCATGATGAGATTAGAGGATGTTTGAATTAAGAGTTAAATTGTGGAAGATAATTAGTTGACGGAAAGAAAAACCGTGTTAGCAGCGGTGGAAGTAGGATAAGATTGGAAGAACTCGATGATAGTGTAATGAAATGCTGAACGCTGTAATTTACGAGTGGAACTCAGAACCTTCTGAAAACCCTTGCTTCACTATTGTTGCAATAACTTACCAATATTTCGGAAAGAAATTTATTTCTTTCGAAGATCGAAGCAGAAGAGGCAAGCGCAAGCGAGAAGATTTATTTCAAGATCAGCGCAGAAGACGCTGGGAAGAAGACGAAAGCAAAGATACATCGAAAAACCTAGAACCAGTAGCAGTAGCGTTAATAAAAGCAAATACACCGCGACTTCTAAAGGCAACTGACCGAGAATAATACTTCCAGTATCAAAGGACAGTTAATGCCTTATCTACTGAAGCAACAATCATGTCAACCTTTACCTCTGTACGCACTCATTAGCCTACTACGTACTTCTTTGCATCCATATCTTCCTCTTTGCAGTCTACTTACATTTTATTTGCTCAGAACTCGATATACAAGAACATATCACTTTCGTATCCCAATAAATGCTTTTTGTACCTGCACTTGCACTACTATTATTACTGTTATCGCCATTATTACAGTTACTATTATTATTATCATCTTGCGGGCAGCAGTAGTTCTCGTAGTACTAGTAGTGGTACTGCTGGTATTAATTCTTTTTATTTCTCAGTCATTACTATTTATTCCCTTTGTCTCTTCATGCATTAAAAATTGTTTTTAATTCTGTGACCGCTATTTTTATTACTGCTTTTCATATTAAAATTCTTATTATTTCTATAGCTGTTACAGCATGAAAAATACTATATATGTGAAACCCTGGACCGATGTAAGAGAGAACCTGAAGCCCCTAATCCGATCATGTTAAAATATCCCGTCCAACATCCCACTGGGAGACGAAAGTTTTTGCAGTGTATATCCCATCACAGAGTACGTTTCGGAGAAGCAGCTGGAAACTGATTTGAAATTTTGGTAATTAATTTTCTAATCAACCAGCTTGCCGCCGCTATTCTGCCGTAGTCCAGTAGCCAAGAATATCCTTCACTGCAACGCATCTCTAGGTGAGCCATATCAGCGATTCGGCAGTTATCATTCAGTCGCAATCCTCGTTGTTATGTAGTGTGAAAAACAGAATTTAGACAAACTGTCAAATTAAAGTGCACAAATACAGGGTAGCACTGTCAGTTTTTCCCTAATAAAATATCATACAATGTAGGTTTTTCACTGCCGATATTGTCTACACTTCAAATAACCAATAGACTGGTGAAAGCTTCATTCCCCTCAGACGATTAAAATCTGCTCTGTAAAACAGAAGCGTACCCACTTAGACTTTATGGTTTACCCAAAGTACATAATCCTGAGGTTCCGCAGAGGCTAAGTGTCAGCGCTACAGGCGGTCCCACCCACGAGTTAGCTTGACACCTACAACCCTATGTCAATAGGACTGACAGTCATATTAAAAACTCAGCTCATTTTATTGACAAGTTAAAGGAAATGAGCATTGGCCGGGATGATATCTTCGTCAGTTTTGATATTGTGTCGTTATTTACCATGATTCGAGTAGACAAAACTGTCTCATACATAGCGGATATTTTTCTTACGATATTGTGGCGTCATTCTAACATTGCCTCATCACAACCTACGTTCAATACAATAATGACTTTTGCTGTTGCTAACTTGTTTATGTAGACGTTTGAACAACGGGCGTCGCAGATTGCCAGTAAGAGACCTACCTAGACGGTATCGCTATGTGGATGACACATTCGTAGTATGGACACGCGGAGCAGTGGAGTGAGATGCCTTCCTGGTACATCCAATTTATTATGGAGACGGAGAGTAATGGGCAACTGAATTTTCGGGATGTGTCTGTGATTAAACGACGGGACGGAACGTTGAGACATAAGGTGTATAGAAAGGCCACACATACTGATCGCTATTTGCACAAAGATTCAGACCACCACCCCAAACAAAAAAAGAGGTGTAATAAAAACCTTGGTAGCCAGGGCGTACAGAATTTGTGAACCTGTTTATTTAAAAGATGAGATTGAACATCTACGGTCGACTTTCGTGAAGAATGGCTATTCCAGTAAGAAGACAGACCGAGCACTTCGCAGAGAATCAGGAGCAACGACGAACAATAGCCGCCCAAAGGAAAGGTTTTTCTTCTGTTCATTAGTAAGGTAGGGAAAGTGTTAAGCAAATATGGGGTGGAAACTATTTTCAGACCCACCAGGAAAATAAAAGAATATCGGCAAAAGATGTACGACTTCCTTTGGCTACACCAGGGGTATATAAACAACCTTGTACTTGTAGACAGGTTTATATCGGTACCACAAAGAGAAGTGTGAACACATGTCAGGTTGAACATAAGAGGAATTACCGACTTGGTCACACGGATAAATCGGCCGTAGCGGAACGTGTTTACCAGGAAGGTAATCGTGAAATACGAGTAAAATTCTGCGAGACGAGTGTTATATCTAAAACCTCGCATTACTCAAAAATGGCTCTGATCCTTATAGGACTCAGTCCCCTGGAACTGAGAACTACTTAAATCTAACTAACCTAAGGACATCACACAACACCCAGTCATCACGAGGCAGAGAAAATCACTGACCCCGCAGGGAATCGATCCCGGGAACCATTATTATGCGCTCATGTATAGAGAGGCGATCAAGATTGATAAACACCGTAATAATTTTAACAGGAAAGACGGTGTTAAATTGGATAATATTTGGATATCAGCATTGCACCGGAAGTGTGACGATCGATTACTTTCAGTCGAGAATGTTGGCATTACCAGAGACAGTCTCTTGGCCGACGCTACGTGATGGGCAGTGGCGCCCTCTGCACTGCCTATATAATCAGCGCTTCCTCGAGTTCTCTTTGTAGTTCGCCACACACCTCTGAGGATGTCTCCCGCAGTCGAAGACGAAACGTCAAGGGAGAGTTTTATCAATTGACCACGGTCTATCAGCCCGGAAGATTTAAGTGTAGACTTAATAAAATAATTAACAGTATTCCACAGCACGTAAAACACATTAGCATCGCTGGAATTCTCTCTCTCACAGTTAGAAATCTCAGTAATGTACTATAATAATGTGTAAGTAAATCTCATTAGCTGTATGCGATCTCACAGTTGTTATATACTACATAAACTCAACGAAATTTTTGTCGTCAGTGTTAGTTACTAAACGGAGATAAAATGTGCGAGATAATATGAATGTATTAAATGTGATGACAGCAGACTTGATTTCAGATGTCATGCAGATGCACTGTAGCCGTTCTCCACAGGTCTTAGTGAAACCTTAGAGAAACCTTGATTTCAGAACTCATACAGATCTGCTGTAGCCATTCACCACACCAAGTGCCTCTCTGGTACCACAGTAACGTCTTCTTTGACTCTACACATCCATACGTGAACGATGATTACGATTGTCAACATTCTGCTGTTACGTACAATCTGAATATCGCGCAACACCGAACAGCTAATACAAGTCTATAGAGCATTTCCGTTCACTTGTGCTTTGCACAACAATTGCGTCAAACGTAACTGAGATACATGTTCCATTTCCAATAGCAAGCAGTTAAAGTCTCAGTAATCAACATTACAATAGACCTTCCGGTATACGTATCTGTTTATCTACATATGTATATATTTGCTTTACAGGAGTGACTGCAAATGTGTGTGTGTGTGTGTGTGTGTGTGTGTTGCCTTGCTCATCTAAGTCTATTAAAACAGAAGAGCTATCCACATGACGATTTCAGGGCTGTATTTAGTCAGATTTGAAGCAGTGTTAAGGCGATTCTGTCAAAGGAGCTTGGTACTTCATGCTAAATTTGGTCAGAAAGGTGTTGTTGTGACCACTCTGTGTACTAAGGTGTTAAGTATTTGTGACAGCGTAGTGGACACTTTCTATCAGAGCATTACAAATAAGGTGGGGCGAGAGCGTTGGATTCCCTCATTCTTACCACTTATAGCAAGAGGCACTGTGCTTCACGTCAGTGAACTGATACTTAATTAAAAGTTGTACAACTCTCTTAGCTTGTAAAGTAGCCATATTAGTAGTGATACATTGGGTTGGTCGGAAGAATCACAGAGAAGTAAATTAGGACTGATTTAAGTTCTTGTGTGTAAATTGTAACTTTTGTGGAAAAAGAGCTAGAACTGGTGATTGCAGCTTGCACAACTGGGGAGAAGAAAACGTATCGAGTAGCTAATGGCTGCATTAATTAATATCCAGGTGCAGAATCTGCCCATGGTAAGCAGTCCAGTTCTTCGCTGAAATGGCTATCGTGCCTCAACGACGCAAATAGTCGCACCATAGGTGCAGTCACGATTAAGGGCTGTCGTGTGGAGAGACCAGGTTAACATCAGCCTCTTGGACACAGGCAGCAGCTTTTGAACAGATGCAGCAGCCACAGTCTGGTTAACAGACTAACGTGCCACTGTAACACTAACCGGTACGGTCTTGCTCTGTCGGTACTGCAAACAGATGAAAGCAAAGGGAAACTACAGCCTTATACTTACCGAAAATATGCAGCTCTACTGTATGGCTTAACGATGATGGCATCCTGCTGAGTAAAATTTCCCCCTTTCGGCCCCCTTTAGGATCTCCATTTGGGACTACTACGGAGGATACTGTCACCACAGAAGACGTAACTGATGTCCTACAAGTTGCAGTGTGGAATTTTAGACCTTTTAATAGGAAGGGGCAGGTTAGACAATCGAAAAGAGAAATGGTTAGTAAGAAGTTACAGTGGGAAACAGTGAAAAGCGGCGGAAGCAGAATAGTACTCCTGGTCAGCACAAAATCAAATAGGGTTAATGCGGGAGTACATCCAAAAATTAATATGAAAATAGGAAACTGCAATGACTAGCAATTTATCGCAGCCAAGACAGATAACAGAGACACAAGTACTGGGTGTCCCACATAAAACTTGAACACCTCACTTACCGATTAATTACCTTTAGTTGAGCTGCCCGTGAAGTGGCAACACTGCCTCAAAAGTTGGTTGCACTCCCTTTTGATCCGGAAGCTGAGTGCAGGCAGCTTTGTGTTGGTGCGTCACTTTTGAAAATCTCGTATTGTTTAGTTGTTAAGGTTCAAATGGCTCTGAGCACTATGGGACTTAACATCCATGGTCATCAGTCCCCTAGAACTTAGAACTACTTAAACCTAACTAACCTAAGGACATCACACACGTCCATGCCCGAGGCAGGATTCGAACCTGCGACCATAGCAGTCGCACGGTTCCGGACTGCGCTCCTAGAACTGCGAGACCACCGCGGCCGGCAGTTAATAAAGAAATGGGGCAATTTGCATTAGAACAGCGAACAACATTCTGAAGCGTTTCTTAGAGACGGGCTTCATTAAGGAACGTACACAAATGTTTATATCCTGATATTAAACCCCCCACGACCAGCAGTATTCAAGATACAAGAAATGGAGGGCTACTGGAACCGTTCAGAATGTCTACATCTACATCTACAAGACTACTCTGCAATTCACATTTAAGTGCTTGGCCGAGGGTTCATCGAACCACAATCATACTATCTCTCTACTATTCCACTCCCGAACAGCGAGCGGGAAAAACGAACACCTAAACCTTTCTGTTCGAGCTCTGATTTCTCTTATTTTATTATGATGATCATTCCTACCTATGTAGGTTGGGCTCAACAAAATACACTCCTGGAAATGGAAAAAAGAACACATTGACACCGGTGTGTCAGACCCACCGTACTTGCTCCGGACACTGCGAGAGGGCTGTACAAGTAATGATCACACGCACGGCACAGCGGACACACCAGGAACCGCGGTGTTGGCCGTCGAATGGCGCTAGCTGCGCAGCATTTGTGCACCGCCGCCGTCAGTGTCAGCCAGTTTGCCGTGGCATACGGAGCTCCATCGCAGTCTATTACACTGGTAGCATGCCGCGACAGCGTGGACGTGAACCGTATGTGCAGTTGACGGACTTTGAGCGAGGGCGTATAGTGGGCATGCGGGAGGCCGGGTGGACGTACCGCCGAATTGCTCAACACGTGGGGCGTGAGGTCTCCACAGTACATCGATGTTGTCGCCAGTGGTCAGCGGAAGGTGCACGTGCCCGTCGACCTGGGACCGGACCGCAGCGACGCACGGATCCATGCCAAGATCGTAGGATCCTACGCAGTGCCGTAGGGGACCGCACCGCCACTTCCCAGCAAATTAGGGACACTGTTGCTCCTGGGGTATCGGCGAGGACCATTCGCAACCGTCTCCATGAAGCTGGGCTACGGTCCCGCACACCGTTAGGCCGTCTTCAGCTCACGCCCCCAACATCGTGCAGCCCGCCTCCAGTGGTGTCGCGACAGGCGTGAATGGAGGGACGAATGGGACGTGTCGTCTTCAGCGAAGAGAGTCGCTTCTGCCTTGGTGCCAATGATGGTCGTATGCGTGTTTGGCGCCGTGCAGCTGAGGGCCACAATCAGGACTGCATACGGCCGAGGCACACAGGACCAACACCTGGCATCATGGTGTGGGGAGCGATCTCCTACCCTGGCCGTACACCTCTGGTGATCGTCGAGGGGACACTGAATAGTGCACAGTACATCCAAACCGTCATCGAACCCATCGTTCTACCATTCCTAGACCGGCAAGGGAACTTGCTGTTCCAACAGGACAATGCACGTCCGCATGTATCCCGTGCCACCCAACGTGCTCTAGAAGGTGTAAGTCAACTACCCTGGCCAGCAAGACCTCCGGATCTGTCCCCCATTGAGCATGTTTGGGACTGGATGAAGCGTCGTCTCACGCAGTCTGCACGTCCAGCACGAACGCTGGTCTAACTGAGGCGCCAGGTGGAAATGGCATGGCAAGCCGTTCCACAGGACTACATCCAGCATCTCTACGATCGTCTCCATGGGAGAATAGCAGCCTTCATTGCTGCGAAAGGTGGATATACACTGTACTAGTGCCGACATTGTGCATGCTTTGTTGCCAGTCTCTATTTGCCTGTGGTTCTGTCAGTGTGATCATGTGATGTATCTGACCCCAGGAATGTGTCAATAAAGTTTCTCCTTCCTGGGACAATGAATTCACGATGTTCTTATTTCAATTTCCAGGAGTGTATTTTCGCATTCGGAAGAGAAAGTTGGTGACTGAAATTTCGTAAAAAGGTATCGCCGCGACGAAAAACGTCTATGCTGTAATGACTTCCATCCCAACTCGTGTATCATATCTGCCACACTCTCACCCCTATAACGTGATAATACAAAACGAGCTGCCCTTTTTTGCAACCCTTCGATGTCCTCCGTCAATCCCACCTGGTAAGGATCCCACACCGCGCAGCAATATTCTAACAGAGGACGAACGAGTGTAGTGTAAGCTGTCTCTTTAGTAGACTTGTTGCATCTTCTAAGTGTCCTGCCAATGAAACGCAACCTTTGGCTCGCCTTCCCGACAATATTATTTATGTGGTCCTTCCAACTGAAATTGTTCGTAATTTTAACACCCAGGTACTTAGTTGAATTGACAGCCTTGAGAATTGTACTATTTATCGAGTAATCGAATTCCAACGGATTTCTTTTGGAACTCATGTGGATCATTTCACACTTTTCGTTATTTAGCGTCAACTGCCACCTGACACACCATACAGCAATCTTTTCTAAATCGCTTTGCAACTGATACTGATCTTCGGATGACCATACTAGACGGTAAATTACAGCATCATCTGCGAACAATCTAAGAGAACTGCTCAGATTGTCACCCAGGTCATTTACATAGATCAGGAACAGCAGAGGTCCTAGGACGCTTCCCTGGAGAACACCTGATATCACTTCAGTTTTACTCGATGATTTGCCGTCTATTACTACGAACTGCGACCTTCCTGACAGAAAATCACGAATCCAGTCGCACAACTGAGACGATACCCCATAGCTCCGCAACTTGATTAGAAGTCGCTTGTGAGGAACGATGTCAAAAGCTTTCCGGAAATCTAGAAATACGGAACTAACTTGAGATCCCCTGTCGATAGCGACCATTACTTCGTGCGAATAAAGAGCTAGCTGCGTTGTACAAGAGCGATGTTTTCTGAAGCCATGCTGATTACGTGTCAATAGATCGTTCCCTTCGAGGTGATTCATAATGTTTGAATACAGTATATGCTCCAAAACCCTACTGCAAACCGACGTCAATGATATAGGTCTGTAGTTAAATGGATTACTCCTACTACCCTTCTTGAACACTGGTGCGACCTGCGCAATTTTCCAATGTGTAGGTACAGATCTATCGGTGAGCGAGCGGTTGTATATGAGTGCTAAGTAGGGAGCTATAGTATCAGCGCAATCTGAAAGGAACCTAATCGGTATACAATCTGGACCTGAAGACTTGCCCGTATCAAGCGATTTGAGTTGCTTCGCAACCCCTAAGGTATCTACTTCTAAGAAACTCATGCTAGCAGATGTTCGTCTTCCCTGGTGAAGGAATTTCGGAAAACTGCGTTCAATAACTCCGCTTTAGCGGCACAGTCGTCGATAACAGTACCATCGGCATTGCGCAGCGAAGGTATTGACTGCGTCTTGCCGCTTGTGTACTTTACATACGACCAAAATTTCTTCGGATTTTCTACCAAATTTCGAGACAATGTTTCGTTGTAAGGGCATCTCGCATCGAAGTACGTGCCAAATTTCGCGCGTCTGTAAATTTTATCCCATCTTCGGGATATCGCGTTCTTCTGAACTTCGCATGCTTTTTCCGTTGCCTCTGCAACAGCGTTCGGACCTTTTTTGTGTACCACGGGGGATCCGTGTTTGTCGTAAATGGTGTACTAAAAGTTATGAAATGAGAAACATGTCGTGTGAGTGTGGCGCAACAGTTGGAATTTGAGGATCAGGGTAATAGTTTTTTATTGTAAATGGCTGTCAACATGATGTTTGGACGCCTTCCTTCAGATGAGGTCTGGTTTCATTTTTCAGGTTATGGAAATCCCCAGAATTGCAGATACCGGCCGCAGGACAATCCACATATTCTGCATGAATAGTGCCGGCTATCTAGAAGTCTTTCTATGCACAATTGACAATTGCAGAAAAGCTGTACGCAGTATTATAAGGGGCGTTCTAAAAGGAACGAGTCGGAGGCATAATTACGGAAACCAGAACCTGTATGTTAGAAGTACTGTATTGACGTTGGCTGTTGAGACACTTTCCCCACTGTCACATAATGCGGTGAATGGCTGTCTCATAAAATTCCCGGGTCTGCGATGTGAACCAGTTCCGCACGTACAGCTGGACGTCTTCGTCCACACGAGTGCAGGAAAGGTTATGCTGACGTTGTTCTTTGACCAAGATGGCCCATTCTTATTCACTTCCTGCAGCACGGGACAACAGTGGATGCCCAGCGTTACTCCCAAATCTTGACCACACTTCGCCAAGATATCAAATCAAAACACCAGGAAGTCTCACCGGTGGGGTCACTCTGCTCCACGACAATGCAAAGCGTCATACGACCAACACAGTCGCGGCACTCCTAAAGAAATTCGAATGGTAGGTTCCCGGTCACCCTCCATACAGTCTGTACCTCCCTCCCTGTGATTACGACATTTTTCGTCCCCTTAAAAAGGCTCTGAGGGGCAAACGATTCACCTCGGACTACGACGTGCGGAACTGGTTAACATGGCACCCCAGGAATTTTATGAGACAGCCATTCACCGCCTTGTGTCGCATTGGGGAAAGTGTCTCAACAGCCAGGGTCAATACTTCTAACTGGTTTCTGTAAATATGCCTCCCGCTCGTTTCTTTAGGAACGCCTCTTATATAACAAGATGGAGCAACGGCTCACACATCTGACCATAGTATGGCCACCTCTCCAACGCCCTCCCAGAAGACTGACTTGTCGGCACACGACACTGGCCCCCAACCACCAAGCGGTTAACATCGCGTGATTTTTATTTATGGGGCACACTAGAAAGCAAAGTGTATGCTGACAATCCCCGCACAGCAGACGGCCTTAAACGAGACATTATTAGAGAAACTAAAAACATCACGCCTGCAGAATTACAGCGTGTTGCTGATTTAACGTCATCACGCGGAAGTCAGCGATGCCCGTATGCCCATGGCCACCACTTCCGGTATCTGTTATAAACAGGCAACTGCAGGTTTTTAACGCTACTATTATCTATTCTTTTTAGTTAGTTTATTGTCACTAGGATCTCGGGCGTGAGGCGTACCAGTTTTATGTCGGACGTCCTATATAACTGTAATGGGGAAATGGAACTCTGTATTAGGAAAAAGGAAGAGAAGGAACAATAGTAGGAGAAAAAGGTTAGTGGCAAGAGATAATTCACTTTGTACAATTTAGCATAGAGGTCAATTTAATCATTCGTAACTAATGGTTTAAGAGTTATAAAAGAAGGTACTAGCTAGGGTATTAACAATACCAGCGATACGAAGACGAACGAGCTATGCACCTAATGGTTAAAACAAGAACACATACATTCGTCAAGTAGAAGCTGAAATTTAAAGTTGCTTATCTTCAGAGTATTGAGAATGGGAATAGTTTGGAATCTATATAACCCGTTTAAAAATACAGAGGTCAGACGCGTCATAAGGAGTATCATGGTGCTATTTCTTATACCGAAAACTGAGGAATTGGAATGGGAAGTCAGGTGAGTCACTTATAGAAAGTTCTGAATGACATTGTTCTGCAACGCCTACGACTTTTACTATAGGCTCAATAAACTTAGATGACATTAACGTACGCCTTACATATGAACTCAGCTCAACAGACAATGGTCTGAGCGTAGGAAACACTCTACTGTATTAGATTTTCCTCGAGTAGACAACATTCCATTGGAACTACTGATGGCCTTGGGAGAGCCAGTCCTGACAAAACACTACCATCTGGTGAACAAGATGTATGAAACAGGCGAAATACCCGCAGACTTCAAGAAGAATATAATAGTTCAAATCCCAAAGAAAGCAGGTGTTGACAGATGTGAAAATTACCGAACAATCAGTTTAATAAGCCACAGCTGCAAAATACTAACACGAATTCTTTACAGACGAATGGAAAAATTAGTAGAAGCCGACCTCGGGGAAGATCAGTTTGGATTCCGTAGAAATGTTGGAACACGTGAGGCAATACTGACCTTACGACTTATCTTAGAAGAAAGATTACGGAAAGGCAAACCTACGTTTCTAGCATTCGTAGACTTAGGGAAAGCTTTTGACAATGTTGACTGGAATACTCTCTTTCAAATTCTAAAGGTGGCAGGGGTAAAATACAGGGAGCGAAAGGCTATTTACAATTTGTACAGAAACCAGATGGCAGTTATAAGAGTCGAGGGACGTGAAAGGGAAGCAGTGGTTGGGAAGGGAGTAAGACAGGGTTGTAGCCTCTCCCCAATGTTATTCAATCTGTATATTGAGCAAGCAGTAAACGAAAAAAAAAGAAAAATTCGGGGTAGGTATTAAAATCCATGGAGAAGAAATAAAAACTTTGAGGTTCGCCGATGACATCGTAAATCTGTCAGAGACAGCAAAGGACTTGGAAGAGGAGTTGAATGGAATGGATAGTGTCTTGAAAGGAGGATATAAGATGAACATCAACAAAAGCAAAACGAGGATAATGGAATGTAGTCGAATTAAGTCGGGTGATGCTGAGGGAATTAGATTAGGAAATGAGACACTTAAAGTAGTAAAGGAGTTTTGCTATTTGGGGGGCAAAATAACTGATGATGGCCAAAGTAGAGAGGATATAAAATGTAGACTGGCAATGGCAAGGAAAGCGTTTCTTAAGAAGAGAAATTTGTTAACATCGAGTATAGATATAAGTGTCAGGAAGTCATTTCTGAAAGTATTTGTCAGGAGTGTAGCCATGTATGGAAGTGAAACATGGACGATAAATATTTTGGACAAGAAGAGAATAGAATCTTTCGAAATGTGGTGCTACAGAAGAATGCTGAAGATTAGATGGGTAGATCACATAGCTAATGAGGAAGTACTGAATAGGATTGGGGAGAAGAGAAGTTTGTGGCACAACTTGACCAGAAGAAGGGATCGGTTGATAGGACATGTTCTGAGGCATCAAGGGATCAACAATTTAGTATTGGAGGGCAGTGTGGAGGGTAAAATCGTAGAGGGAGACCAAGAGATGAATACACTAAGCAGATTCAGAAGGATGTAGGTTGCAGTAGGTACTGGGAGATGAAGAAGCTTGCACAGGATAGAGTAGCATGGAGAGCTGCATTAAACCAGTCTCAGGACTGAAGACCACAACAACACAACAGCCACCCATACATTTTTGAGTTTATAATGTCACTGATTTAGTTGTCAGTTTGTGTGTGACTTATCTATGAACGAGACAGTTCGGGAAATATGAACAAAGATAATAGTTTAAGGACAGACAACGACGTGAGCAACCAAGTCTCCAGGCCGTTGTCAGCTTTCGAGGTCTTGGAACCACTACTGTTCACTCAAGCAGCTCTGCTGCTGGTATTACGTCACAGTCATGCAGTCACGATAAATGCCTGGCAGCATTCCGGACATGAACTCGGGTCTTTCACATGGCAGTCAGACACGCTGACCGCTCAGTAATCGAGGCAATTTTTTCGTTCTATATGTACCATTATTTCCTGAAGTATGCATAGGAAACATAGGACAATATCTTCAGTTTTTCTATACCAGCAATGAACCGTCAGAGTCACATTTAGTTTCGTAAGATCACTACTTTTGGTTCAGAGACAAAAACATAATTGATTTTTAACAAAATTACCACGCAAATTATTAAACAAGTAACAACTACTCTCTGCAAAATCAGTGTGTCTATATCAGCACTAAACTGAAATAGAGATTGCAATCAGTCTCCTTTACAAGTTTCAAGGTTCCGTTTTTAATACACTGATGGAAAAAATCGCAACACGAGGAAGGAGTTGTGCGACATAAACACATGTTGGCACTCGTGTGAGTCTGCATCTAAAGATGACGTCTATTCAAATTTCAATCTCAGAGTGGCGCTAGTAACACCAATATGAGGATGTAAATCAGGTTTTGCTTCTTATACACGCTGTAACTGACGCTAGCGTTAGTTGCCTGTGGGGAATGGACGTCTTTAAGGCACGAAGGACACTATTATCAACAACTCACTTTGTTTGAGCAAGATAATGTGATAGGACTTCCTTCTGTGATACTGTAGAAAGACTTGGCAGGAATGTAGCCACTGTGCATGATTAGCGGCACTGGTGTTCACGAGAATGTAAAGTCGCAAGGCCTCTGGAGTGTCACGTGGCACTGCCGAAAGGGAAGACCACCATTCTTGGGGTATGGCTCAGGCGCATCGTGCTGCATCTGCAGCAGCAATATGAGCACCACAGTGACACAACGAAATATTACAAATAGGTTACTTCAAGGGCAGATGCGAGCTAGACGCCCTGTAGCTTGCATTCCACTGATTCCAAACCACCTATATTTGCGGCTTCAGTGGTGTCAAGCGACAGCTCATTGGAGGGCAGGGTGGAGGTCTGTTGTGTTTTCTGATGAAAGCTGGTTCTGTGATGTTAGCGAAGGCCGTGTGTTGGTTAGAAGTAGGCCAGTTGAGGGATTGCAGCCAACCTAACTGCGTGCTAACCATACAGGACCTACATCTGCAGTTATGGTCTGAAGTGCGATTTCGTATGCAGCAGGAATACTCTCGTGGTTACGAACGCACTTAGAAAATTAGCACTGCCATTGCCCTTAGGGAATCGGCTACTATATGTCTTACTTCGGAAAGAAGCAACCACAGCTGTAATATTACCGCAGCAACAATAAGACGTATGAAACGTCCCCTTAGAAAAATTATTGAATTACTGTGCTGATAAACCTCTTACATTATTTGATTTTCAAACAGCTGAGCAGAACTGAACGTACTCAGACATTTCGCTCTTTACCTATTCTGATCAACACTAAACTGACACACAATATTTTCAGCGCAACGCAATCTGACTTTCAATAATTCCTACAAAAGAATGGCCCTGACTAACATTAACCTATACGTTTCACAAATCACTTACCTCACAAAAATCTTCGTTACTCGAACTACTGCAATATAGCGAGCGCCACTACTGCCAGCTAAATAAAAGATTCAAACTACTGAAGGTACTAACTACTGATAGGCATAGTTAGCAGATGAAAGATTTTGATAGAGAACAAACAATGTATTTACCTTAATAGTATTCAAAAGTCATAATGTACATAGCAGTTCATGACATCCAGTCTTACAAATTTACTGTCTCTGATGGACACACGTCCAGATCATCCGCTCTCAAAACTCCCCATTTCTCTCCCCACATCCACCACTGCTGGCGGCTCACCTCCAACTGCGCAACGCTACGCGCTGTTAACAGCCGACTGCCTAACACTACAATGGCGAATATTCCAACCTGCCACAGACTGTACACAGCACAGCCAATGCTTTTCATACAGAGCGCTACGTGGCGGTGGCGTTACCAATATAAGAACCTAAACAGCCTACTTACACGTATAACACAATGTCACTGTAGCTTCGATCCTCCTGGCTTCTATTTCTAGTCACGAACACTACGCGTCTGCAACTGAACCACTCGGGGCTGGCTTGAACCGACTGCTCACAAACAAGCCTTCAACATTATTTGCATATTCACCCAGTCAGACGCATAGTGCTGTAATGCGCATAATACAAGCAGCTATTTTGTACAGATCACCTGTGATTACTAAATACTGTTAAAGATAGGAACTAGTTTTACGAGTGGCACATTCGTTTCTTTTGATTTATACATTTCTGTAGTAGAAATCAATCCCTCACAAATGAAACTTGGGTTTTGTTTGATAACTTCACATAGGGCCGCAATACAGTGGGAGCAGTACTACAATTTATGGTTATATGAGTCAATAAACGTTCTTTCTTGTGTTCGAATATTTCAACTTATAGCATGTTACCTATCAGTTGCAGGAGAACGTATAGTGCACTGTTTCTGTCCTGGTGCCTGATATCGTGAGCAGAGCGATATTCCTTAGATCAGCGGATCTCAGAGAGTTGTTTCAAGCCTAATTAACTTTTAGTGTATTGGAAGCTAATGCTTTTCTTTCGAGCCGATTACGCAATAATTTACGAGGAAACAGAGATAAATCTTCGCTCTTAATGTTTCTGGCTGTATGCAAAGTATTGCATCATGGGTACGCTTTGTGTTGTCGGAGAACGCTTTGAAGGGACAAGGCTATGACATATCACCGAACAGTAGCGAATATGTAACAGAAAGAGCTATGTGGCTTAATTCGATCATAGGAACACATGAAATAACATGTCTTTTACTGTCTACTGTTCGTAGTTTCGAGTATATGTCTGTGTTATTCACATGTTCAACATCGTGATAAACATTCTGGCAAAGGCTAACAGGAATGCAACAGGAAACAGAGACCAGTATCGAATATCAATTAGACATGAACACTTCAGCCCATCGTTGTAATAAATACGTGTAATTATTACAAGGAGGAGAGAGAACCCGGTCCTGTGTGAATCTGTATATCTTTAATGGTACAAAGAACTCGACACACTGCTTTTTGGGCGCTCCCTTAGTTGACTGAAACAAGGAAAGGATGAAGGTAACAATCTGGACGTAACGACGCATGTTAATAGAATAATGACTTTATTTGATTAGAAATCTTACATGTTTATTATTTGCAGACATATACAATATTCGTACATATTATACATATTTACTTCTGCAACACTTTCTTCAAGGCTTCTCGATATTCTCTGGCGACTTCTCCGTATTTTGTGTGAGAACTTTCAACCCGTGAAAGCCATTGCTTAACGTTAGGCTGCTTCGTAGGATCAACTCCACTGTTTGGGTTAAACTGAAAAAGAGATACGAACATCGGAAATTAAATAATTTGTAAATATAATCTTATGGGTCATAAAATTAGCTTATTTTTCTTTATGCGTTTTAACGCGTTGTATCTGATGGGGTCAGTCAACCTACGCAGATGATTTAGCTCAACAAATTTCAACATAATACTTCAGAGCCTCTGTAAAATTTACAGTGTTCGGAGAGTTAATCTTTTTTAACTGGTAACGGTAAGAAGAGCTACAAATGATGTAATACATTGCCTCATGGAACATAAATTATCTTTTACTAGCATAGCGCACTCTGCTTCGCTCGATTACACTGTATGGTCTGCACAGATTTTTTTTTTGCTTTTCTTTAATCGACTTGACATGCTGTGTACTAATTGCAACATCTTCTAAACTTTTCACGCTAATTAAAGCCATAGAAGCAGTGTCTTTTCTAATGCACTTCCGACCAAAACGAGATTCTCGTAAGTGGAGTCGAAGGTCTTTGTTAATCCAGCCTTTTGATTTCCTATAGTGATATTTGCACAGAAACTTTCATTCCTGTCACATATTTCCTAAGAAGTCAAACACAAATTTTGGTAAATTTAACTTTAAAAATATTATAAATATGCTGGTAACGAAATAATTTCATAAACAGTTTCATCCTCTATTTCAACCGCTTTAGAGACTGAATTTCCATTAAAACGAAACACGTACTTTTTATTTCCAACCGAGACGCTAAATGCAAATTTTCAGAAATTTTTCATACTGAAAATTCCAAAAACATTGAAACACACATTTCTTTGTTACTAATCGAGAAGTCGACAACCAGTTTTAATGAATGTAGCTTTAAAAAGAATTTAGTAGTTTTTTAGTAATGACTTATTTAAAAAGCACTTTCACCCATTATTTCATCTTGAAAGAGGCTAAATTTACAAAAGTGCTGGAAAATGTATTTCTTTATTTCCAATCGAGAAACCAAATACCAATTTTCGTTGTTCGAGATAAAAAATTCCCTTAATAGACTCATATTTTCAAAATCCTCTTTCGTTTCTTATTTCAACCTCTTAGGAACGGAAATTCGACAAATCCCTTCTTAAACAATGTCTACAGTATAAAATCAACACCGCCTCCAAATTTGAAGTTACTATCACTAGCTGTTTGGTTCAAAATGTTTGAAATGGCTCTGAGCACTATGGGACTTAACTGCTGTGCTCATGAGTCCCCTAGAACTTAGAACTACTTAAACCTAACTAACCTAAGGACATCACACACATCCATACCCGAGGCAGAATTCGAAATTGCGACCGCAGTGGTCGCTCGGTTCCGGACTGTAGCGCCTAGAACCGCTCGGTCACTCAGGCCGGCACAAGCTGTTTGCACTTGGAGATTATGAGTCAGTCAATCAGGACATTTTCCTTTTACGTATAGAGAATGGTGTTCCAAGGAAAACAAAAACTGAATAGATGTCTCCAGTAAGTCGCCAAAATAAGCTTTTCTACATCACAATTTTATGACTCGCTCATATTTTCTTAACTTTCTAATAGTAAGTTTGACAGCTTCACGTTACCTCCAATGCTGACAGGCTATTAGCGACGGCGTAATCAGCAATAGTGACATGATCTCCGGCCAGCCACTGTTTTCCATCCAGCATTCGGTTCAAAGTTTCCAAACTGTCGTTCGCTTTCTCGATGTGACTGGGTTCCGCTTGTTTGCCTTGAAATACTGGCGTCTGTAGACAGGAAATTAAAATCAATGCAAAGATCAACAACTGCTACGAAATAGTAGGAAGATGGAATACAAACACACAAGCCATCAAAGGCACGGCTCTATATAGCCCAGATCACAAAGTTGTGTCGTGGGATAAATGATGTCATGCTATGCTCAAGGCCCACATATCTTCACAGATTAAATAAACATACGACACATTTGAAAATTGTAATTATGGTTGTAAGACGTGTATATTTCTTTTGTCTATTGACAAACCACAATTTACGAAAGATGTTTATATTTTATTAATAGGATTAAGTAGCAATAATTAATATTTGTAAGAATTGTGGTAGTAGGGAATGTCTGCACCAAAGTATTGTTGGCAGGAGAGACTGCACATTAATATAATTGAATAAAAAAGGGCGGGAGAGACCTCGTATGGATACATTTTAAGAAAAGAGTGGGAATGACCGAGCATTGATACATATTATAATGGTATCAGGGATTGTCTGCACCAGAAAGCATTGCTGGCGGGAGAGACCGCACTTTTGCGTTCATAGGAAGTCATTAGTAAGCGAGAAGAGAAGCAAATCGGTAGTAGGTCTGAAGCGAGAGGTTGAGAGGAGC
Source organism: Schistocerca gregaria (assembly GCF_023897955.1). Classification (NCBI taxonomy): domain Eukaryota; kingdom Metazoa; phylum Arthropoda; class Insecta; order Orthoptera; family Acrididae; genus Schistocerca; species Schistocerca gregaria. The sequence continues at coordinate 223,257,788 of NC_064921.1, forward strand.
GGTGTGCTTGTCAGCCACCAGCTATGATTTACAAGAGATTATAAACGGATGTACAGAGACATCAGCTAACTATTATCATAAGAGGAACTAATATTATTGAATTATTTTTTTGAGAAACTCTGGCTACTGAAGGTATGTTTGCGCAATGCTAGTTGTAAGATTATTGTGAAAATTAAGTCCCATTTGAACGTTTGTAAAATCATTTCATTCAGAATATAATTAATTTTTGCCAGCAATATTGCTTTTCTGATTATAATCCATTCCAAAAACCAACAACGTAATACTATGCAAAAATTTTATTGTTGTCAAGAATTACGTAATGTCAGTCAAATTAATTGAAGAATAACGCATCTTTGCTATTAAAGAATATCGTCAACTTTGGTAGTAAATACAGCCACTTATATGACAGCTCAACAGCAGCTAGTAAAGTATAGTAAGAGTAAGTATATTCATGTCGCAGTTCCATGTAGCACTCATATGGCGATCCAGTAACAATAAAAAAGGTATGGAACAGTTTTGGGTTATTGCAGATAACGTCTGAGGGCCACGACGACGACACATTCTATATTTCGTCGAAATAGCCAGAAAATCACTTTTAATAAGCAGCAATTAAATTTGTATGCGAAGACTGATAGAGAGAATGAATTTTAAAATCCTGAAGTCAACCAAATGAGGGTTTACAGTCGAAATTAGCTTCACAAAATTTTGGCAGCAGTGTGGTGTTTCATACCTAACAATATTATTTATACAAGTTGTAGAAAATAATTTTAAAAAGACAATTATATCTTTAATCAAATCATTTTGATTGCTTTGTACATTCTCATTCCGTTGATCATGTTGATTTTTCCTCCTTTAGCGGCAGTCACCCACACCAAAAAAAAATAAAATGAAAATGCGTTGTATCTCGCCCTCGTTGACAAGGTGGTGACTTCTTATACACCATATTTCTTCGGCCACCATTGCCGATGGTTTCTATTCAGTATCTAAGCTCGAACTACGATCGATACCGTGAACCAGGATGTTTCGATTAGCAGTCAAATAAAGCCTTGCCCCTCGCTCGCCATTTTCGGCGTCTTCGCCATTCTGCTACTGTCTTCTAGAGAATATTTCCGTGTTGTAAACCGAAACTGAAATGCTCTTCTTCTGTATCGACGGTAACATAGAGCATTTAAAAATGAACTCTGCCGCAAACGTGCTGTAGTTCTCTTCTTCGTCCCCGGATAAGAGTGCAAATATGGATCAGTGCATGATGGAAAAGAAACGTCACAAAAGTGTGTAACCAAAAGAAAGAGTTATAAAAATAAAATTAAAATCCTCGTTGATGGGTACTCTTCTGCGATGGAACATTAAGAATCTATTGTGAGAAATTTTATGTGCGGTCTCTATTATTCCTCTGCAAGTGCTATTGGCAGATAATTTTTAAAGGTGGCATAATTTTTGTTATGCAGCCAACATTTCGGATTCCAGGGTTCTGAAAGAGCTAGCCCTGATATTCCTACTTAAAAGGGTGTATTATATTCTACGTGTAGTAGAGGCAGAACCCGACCAACCAACTGCATCTTGATGTTCTGCGCTTGGATATAGCTAACTGGCAATCTATTCGTAGCAGGGTCGTGAGCCTAGTCTGTTGAAGGGATTAGCCTTGGTGTCATTGCCAGTTCCTTCATCATTCCTAGAGGTTTGGGGCTTACATTTTAACGATATCGGCATCTTGCCACGATATTCCGACTGACAACTGTTCAGTTATCTTCAGGTGAGTTTTCCACTGGATACTGCCACTGCACGTCCATGATTTTATACCAAAAATTCGCATAGAATTACGTGACAAGACGTCGACGTCATCCATTTGCAAACCCGAAACCTTGTGGGATATTCATTACGCCGGGAAGGCCTTAAGAATGTTTTCCTTGTACAACTTAAAATGCGTATAAAGACGTTGGACAAAAATATGGAAACACAGCGAGAAATTCATACATTAACATAAATGCGTATGCTACCCAAGCATGCAAGTTTGGCTGTTGTATTTGACCACGAACGGCACTACGGCACTTGTGCAATGTCCTCAACACTTTGCAAGTGTCAGGCATGCTCAGAACAGTGCTCTGAGTAGTCGTGAGTGCATTACGTCAGAGCCAAGTGAATTCGAACCAAGCAAATTGTTGGTGCTCTTACGATGGGCGCTTCCGTAACCAAGATAGCCCAACTGTTCGGTGTTTACAAAGGGATCATATGGAAGATTTGTATCGCGTACAGGGAAAGCGGCAAAACATTATTCGCTAAGTCACAACTCGGACGAAAGTGTGTGTTGGGTGATCGTGGTGGACGGTCATTGAAGAGAATTGTGAGGAAAAATAAGAAGACAACAGATGCAGAAGTCACTGCAGAGCTGAATGTCGCACTTACGAACCCTCTCATCACCAAAAAAACCTCGAAGGTCTCCTCGAAAGCATGGAGCCGAAGGGCGTGCTGGAATTCCAAAACCGCCGTGATACAAACGCACGTAACAGGAAAACATGGAACCGAAATCATAAATCCTGGAATATTAAGCAGTGGAAGAATGTCATTTGGTTGGATGGGTCCCGTTGGACATTGTTTCCAACTTCTGGCCCAGTTTACGTCCCAAGAGTGAAGCACGATGGTGCTTCGTTGATGATCTGGGCAGCCATTTCGTGGTATTCCATGAACCCCATGGGTTCTCTGCAAGGTCGTATTACTGCCAAGGATTATGTGACAGTTTTGACTGATCAGGTTTATCCTACGGTATAGTGTTTGTTCCCTAATAGTGATGCTGTGTCCCAGGACTGATTGTGTCAGCACGGGGATGAAATGTTACATCTGCCCTGGCCACTGCAGTCACCAGATCCGAATGTTAATGACTCTGTGTGATCTACAGTGGAGAGAAGGGTGTGTGATCGTTATCCATCTAAGTCATTGTTACCTAAGCTTGCCACTACTTGGCTGGGAAATGGTATACGATTCCATTGAAATCTGAAAACCATACAGAACCTATTTTTATCGATTTCGAGACAACTGGAAGTTGTGTTGAATGCCAACTGTTTCCCTTCACCATCTTAGACAGGTTAGTGTGTGTTTGGGGATTCCATGTTTTCGCCCACCTCCTGTAGAAATTGTGGGAAAAGTTTACACGGGGTACGAAATGGCCTCTCCATCAGTTTTAGTTTAAATTTACTTTCAGCTGTTGGTAATGTTACCTAAACTATGTCATAACATACAGCTCTGATGTTTGTAGTCAATACCGACGTGCGAATGGAAAAAATGAATGTGGTAAGATCTTTTGGGACCAAACTGCTGAGATCATCGGTCACTTAGCTTATTCATTACCTAATCTAATTTAAACTAACTTACGCTAAGGACAACACACAGACTAATGCCCGATGGAGGACTCGAACCTCCGACGTGGGGAGTCACATGAACCGTCGCAGGACGCCTAAGACCGCATGGCTACCCCGCACGGCAAGTGGGAATGTTTTCCGAACTTGTGTCCCAGATATTCGTAGACATTTGACAGTTATGGGTGCCTCGGGTTGTTCATTATTAGGGGCTGATATTTTAAGGCTATGACCTGAGGATTTGTTCACCGACGTTACTCATCTCTAGGCAGTAAGATTCATTGTAATCTCGATCACGGTTATTGTCGTCTTACTGCTGAGATTTAGAGAGTGACAGTTAGTGGCAGCTGAGAGCCACCTCCCAGGTGGCGAATAGGGGAAAGCCTCCCAAAGCCTCCAGATATGGGTGGTACTGGGGAAATGAAACACTCAGGGCAGACCAAATAATAACACAGACCTAAGCCTATTCTGGAATCCAGCGGCTAGTGATCAGCGTCTGTTCACCTAATTGGCGCGGCTGCTACAAATAAGTCTTGATCTCAACAATCAAGTCTTTAAGAGTTGTGACATGCAACAGAGATCACCACAACCACCTTCAACGTGAAAAAAATCATGATGGAACAACTGGAAAGAGACCCACTACCGCAGGCACCAGTGAATTTACTGGTTTTTTCTGGTCACCGTATTCTGGGGTACCAGGGACATCATGAAATAGAGAAGAGTCGGAGTTTCTCGAAACCTCTTCACAAACATTTTATTGGCACACTCAACGCCAACACACTGGTTAAGATAGGCAAACTTAAACAGCTTACTGATGTACTAGAAAATCCTCACAATAAAAGAGACGCGTTACAATGACGAGTACCGTTTCAACACCGAAAACTACAGGATATAGAAAGGAAAAGCTGCTGTCAGGCGGGGAAAACCAACAATGTTTGGCACAGGATTTGCAGTATAGAAATCTGTCATAGACAACACCATAAATTTCAGTTCAGTATCAGAAAAAATCTCCACCAATAACATTCAAATATGAAAACCAAAGATACACAATCATCAACGCACATGTACCTATAAATGATCGTAACAGGAAGAGACGAGAAGAAGTCAAAGACTTGTGGGAAGACATGGAAGAAATGACAAAGAAAATACCAGAAAGGCACGTCAAAATTGTACTAGAAGATTTCAATGCACAAATGGGCAAAGAGAGGAAGTACAAGCAAATCACAGGATCACATACAGCACACAAAGGCACAAACAAGAATGGGAAGCATTTCATAAAGTACTGTCAAAATTTTAACTTAAAAATTATGTCGAAACAATTTCAGAAACCAAGATGAATACTCATAACATGGAAAATCCGCAAAAACAAGGGGGGTGAATTTCAAATAGCCCATATAGCCATAACAAATAAAAATACAAGTGAAATTCTAAATGTGAGAACTCCAAAGGAGTCTTCGAGTCTGACCATCACTAGCTACAAGTAAAGATTAGGCCAATTCCAAGGAATAGGAAGACAACACAGAAAAATATTATAAGACCATATCCAGAACAAATAAAAATAAACAAAGACAAAATTATTGAAGAAATTAATCAGAATACAACAGAGAATTGGACAGACCTGGCGAAGACAATTCAGAAGGAAATGCGTTGGGGCCAGCCTCACAGGAAACGCAAACATAGATAGTGGAATGCAACTTGTGATCAGGCAGTTGAACGAAGAGTTAAGGCATGGAAGAGGCTCAGCAGCAACAGAACAACAGAAACATGGCAGGATTTCCACAATGTCCAAAAGCAATCCTCAAAAGATATTAGAGCAGTGAAAAGGGCAGACGACAAAAATAGACTAAATGAAATCGAGGAAGACTTCAAAAAAAATAACACCATAAATTTCCACAGAACATTCAGGGAAAATATAATGGATTATCAGCCTCCAAATATCTGCTTCTGAAGAACAAATGTATCTCTAGAAACCAACACTACAGAAAATTGCAATATTCTTAAAGGATACTTTGATACACTCCTCAACTGTGAAAATCCCAAAGAAAAATTACACTTCACGAAAACACTTCCAAACCCATACTCGAAACCGCCTACAATCACAGAGGTAGAGGTGATTATAAGACAATTAAAGAACAACAGAGCCCCAGGGAAAGATGGCATTATCGCTGGGATCTGGTAACTCGCAGACCAAAATATTACAAAGAAAATTCACAAAATTCTCAGCGAAAATTCCGTGGAACTGGAAATGCGCACTGATTCACCTACTTCACAAAAAGGGAGACAAACCCTGATAATATACAGAGGGATCTTATTATTACCAGTTACTTATAAAATTCTGTCCCAGGTGTTACTGAACAGACTGGAACCACAAGTGGATACAAAGATAGATGAATACCAGGCAGAGTTCAGAAAGGAAAGATCCTGTATTCAATGAATTTGGAACCAGTGAACACTCATGAAGGTCAGACTAGCAAATAACACTGTAGTTACATTTGTGGACTTTAAGAAGGCGTATAACTCCATTGTCAGGCAGGCTCTCTTTGACACACTAGAAGAATACGTAATAGATAGAAAAACTAGAGCACTGATAGAACAGACGCTCACAGACATCACATGCGAAATAAAATTTATGGGAGAAATCTCAGAGCCATTTGAGATACATACAGGGGTCAGACAATGAGATGGTCTCTCACCACTTCTATTCAACATAGTTCTGGACAAAAGTATCAAGCAGTGGGAGGAAAAAGTAAAAGGAATTCAGCTAGGAAGAACACATGCAAACTAGACAATTATAAAATGCCTAGCATTTGAGATGACTTGGCAATACTCAGCAATAACAGAGAAGAAGCGCAAGAAGCCCTGGAATATTTACAAGAAATCTCTGCTAACATCGGGTTACAGATATCATATGAGAAAACACAATAAATAGAAAGAAAGAACAACAATGCGCAAGTCTTGCACACCATATACCGATTGGCTAATAGAGTGGAAAAATTCAAGTATCTTGTAGAACACGTACAAATAGGAGGATCAAATAAGACGGAACAAACAGAAAAGCTTCAGAGTGTACAAACTTACGTGGACGCACTACAATAAAAGAAGCATCTAAAGACAGGCGAAACTCAGGCACTCCAATACTGTTGTGTTGCCAGAAGCTTTCTTTGCATCAGAAACGACCTCAGTCGGGACATCTGGAATCACAGAGACAGCAAAGATAGAACGTAAAATCCTTCGAAATTTTTTTGGAGGAGTCATGGAAGTGGTGTGAGGATGAAGAGCCAAACCAAAGAACTGTACGAACATACAGACAGACTCACAAACATAATTAGACAACGTCGGTTAACATTCTTTGGGCACATACACAGAAAGAACAACACTAGACTCACAAAGAGGATTTTTGACGTAGTCAACAGCATAATCAAAAAAAAAAAGTTTTCATGAAATAGAAGAAGACCTAAACCAAGTAGGAGTCAATAAAGAAATGATAGATGAACGAGACAAATTCAGAAACGAAATTATGAACACGAAATCTGAAGTAAAAGAGAGGGGGAGACCGGGGAAAACATGGACAGAACAAAGAAAACACCAACACAGTCAAAGAATGAATAGGTTTTGGGAAGAGAAAAAGAAGATGAAAAAATGGGAAAACTGAATAATCATGTAATATTCAAGTTCAGACACTGTCTTCAGGGCATATATATATATATATATATATATATATATATATATATTTGTGTGTGTGTGTGTGTGTGTGTTAAGTTAATAAAGAAAAGAGAACCCATTTTAATCAGTTTAATATAATACTTACGAAAACATTCACAATTCTGTGGAACAAGTCTTGATCAAAAAATAGCCTCTGGTCGACGAGAACACGTTTGTTTATATCCTTCGGGTAGAGAGAATCATCCTTCGCATACTTTGAGACGAGGTACATGGCAATGGCGCGGCTGTCAACACGGCACCAAAACACTAGTGTCATACAAGCTCAGACATATCACTCTACATGTGAAATCTTTTACTATGGTTTGTGGATACCTACTGAGAGCTTGAAGTTAAACGTTTTCTGATGCGATTTCTGAAAGTCCAGACTGTATTAAAACTTGCTTCTGCAGAAAACTTTGGCTTAATAGTAGTGTTCGACTACTGAAAAAACTGCAACAGTTACAATGTCATCACGACAGATAACGATATTCCAACCAGCTAATGCAGATAAATGTACTGCGGCCATTTGATCATAACCTGTCTCAGTTGGAAACCAGTAGTAGTGTCACACAATGAAATTATTTCCCGTTGCATTTACTGAGTTCCCGGTAATTGATCTAGTGGTTGCGCCACTTTACTTCCTAAGTTATTGCCGATATCTACATGATTTAACTAAAGGCATTGTAATAATTTCGTTAATGCATAAAACTACAATCATAACATTATAATCACATTATAAATTGTTTCAGCTCTGAAATTAGCACTTAGAATTCATTGTCATCAGAACAGCAAGGCTACCGTCATGTATACATTAAATGTTTAACCTAACTATAATTTAATCAAATTTAATTTAAAGTTAACATTTAACATGCATGGCATCTCTATGTTCCTTTAGTTGCTTCAGTTGCAATGGAAATAGCTTTTTTTATTGGCAGAGTAGAACGAAACCAAAGTTAAGATACGGGATTGTTTAATTTATTATCACCTACTTTTCCATCTAGTGCACAGTTTACTTTGCTTATAAGGCTCTCCTTTTTGAGAACTTGGGAAAAAATACTAAGCTTATTGCTAGGTTTTTAGAATTATTGAAACCAAAGATCTAGTACCTAATCCATCAATTTTCCGACAATGTTTTCATTTTATCATATTCGAGTCTGTGAATGCGATTTACTCTCTGTTCGTCAGAAAATAACTTTGATAGATGTCGCGATCTCTAACAGCTGCAGATGATTTATTGCAATGTAGTTACCAGACTAAACAAAGACTCTGTCTCTAACATAGCTGCTAGAAAGTTAAATAATATCTCATCATACTTTGGGATTCAGCATTACTTTTCGTCAATATCTGTTTCGTTTACACTAGATAATGGTGAGTAGAGATCTAATGCATACTTCTAATTCATAATTAATGCTTACCTTTCACTAATGTACTGGCCATTGTCTTCCAGTATAGGAACTGTATGTTGGGGACTTTTCTGAAAAGATCGAGAAAACATAACACATCAAAAATGTGGCTCACTGTTAGTGTTTGTATTACGTAAAACAATAAATAGACGGAAATTTGAACTAAGAAAGTTGGCTGTCAGTTAAGCTATGATATAATATTCATGTTACTCATTATCTCAAAATATAAAAACAAGTCAGATGTTTCAGTACAAAAATAACAGCCTCCAATTTTCCTATACATTACAAAAAGCGTGACTTTCATTAAAAATTAGAACGTTATTTTGACATACATACGCTACCACACACATGAACTTCTTTGCTATTTCCATCGTTCGCTACAATACTTACATCAAACACGAACAGAATTAGAGGTAACAGTCTTGTTAAGGAGAAAGTGGTACTTCGATGCAGCAGTCGAACATGAAGTCATTTGTGTGAAACCCGCAGTGCGGTTCGACTAAATGCTATCTTCTATCACAATTTGTGACGCCCTTGTCATCGGAGATCCAAATGCCCTCACGCGTCGAGTCTTTCACGGGCAACGTATGACTGGTACCTAAATATGAATGAAGTCACCACTGTCAGGATCATATGGTTTGGTCAATAACGTGTATGCCTCGGCTGACTCGAAAGGTAACAGGAAATGCAGTATATGTTTTTGTATGTCCATCCTTTTGGCAGGAGGTCTTTGGGACTATAGCCGTTTACTATTGTGAGAAAATAAAACGCCTGCAGCCGTTCTTATGATTTCATTTATTTTGTTGAGACCAGTTTCGGCGCTTCAGTGCGCCATCTTCAGGCTGTAGGTGATGTAGAAGGGGTTGATACGACCCCTATATATAACGTATCAGTAGCTAGCACAAGTGGATACGCAGATAATGTGAAAACGTAGGTGTCAGCACTGTAACCATCAACTGCCAACTCAAATATATGTGTTACTGAGCAACAATTCCATCAGCAATTCACTGCCAGTGAACAACAAAAATTCAAGCAAGAGCCGCATCCCGGATATGGATTATTCACTTCATACATTGTGTACCTGCTAATTAATGCGCGCAGTAATCAACATAGTCGTAGAATCATCATCATTGGACGTTATAACATGAGAAAGGTCTGCTATAAAAACGAATTAGTTGTTGGCACATGGTGATGGTGAGTTAGAACTTAAGTCAGGGTGACCGATCTTTCGAGCGGCGTAGATAGAAGACTGTTTGTATAGGATCAAATTTGAAGCGAGATGTTTCAGTTGTGGAGTAAGGCAGTTATGTGTTATACATTTCAAATTGTTATTTATTACTTCTTTTTTCTTGTGTTAAATTTGAAAAGGTAATGTACGGTGCCAACTCTGCAGAAATGCGGTCAGTGATATTGAACAGGAGGGACGATTATTACCACTCTATCTGGACAGGTCTTCCTACATGCTCGGGTAGAGCTGGTGAGGCCAGATAATACTTTCAACTGATCCCACTCACGTGTTAGTCCACAAAGCGAGCATTTTATGGAAAAATAGGTAGCTTTATAAAGAACGATGCTAGAATAATGAACATATATCACAAATAACAAAGAACAAGAAAAAGGCGAAACACATCTGGGAAAAATAAATTAAGTGGCAACAGGGAAAGGCGATTTTATTTACGAAACAAGTATATATTTTAAATTTTTGAGAACGATAGTTTGCGGCAGTTAAGACAGACGAGTATTTACATAAACTCTTCTTGATTATTTAAAATGAGCTTGTATTATTTCTTGAATTGAACTATATTTTTTTCAGAAGTTCTTTCTTTTGTCCATATCCATGGAGAGCTAACAGTGACTCAGGCCAAATTTCTTACAGTGAAAACAAACCTATTTTCGGGTAATGAACTTCGATAGTTAGGGTAAATTCCAGTTGGACAATACGCTTGTAGAGAAGAAGTCGATATCATTTATTTGAACCAGCAATGTGGAATAGCATTAATACTCTTATATTGTTAACTGTAACTAGTCACAGAGACAGACTGAATTTCAGTTGATTTCTCTTACGAAAAAGTTTCAATATTTTGAGTAATCTTTTTACCGTCTGGATGGCAGTACTATAGTTTGGAGAGTTACAGCGATATTCAGATCTATCGTTACAAATGTCTCACTATTTACATTAACGCTTCAACTACCCCATCAAGCTCAAAATACGTATTGGTTCAAATGGCTCTAAGTACTGTGGGACTTAACCCATCTGCGGTCATCAGTCCCCTAGACTTAGAACTACTTAACCCTTACTAACCTAAGGACATCACACACATCCATGCCCGAGGCAGGATTCGAACCTGCGATAGAAGCAGCAGCGTGGTTCCGGACTGAAGCGCCTACAACTGCTCGGTCACAGCAGACGGGTAAAATACGTATTGAAATATCGGTTTACCAGATAGCTAGTACTTACTACGCTCCCTGCACGAATTGAGCAGGGAATGTCATTACTCACAAGATGGGTGTGACCAACCGAAACTGGCAGTAATACAGTCTGAACACGAGAAACACTCACAAAATATTGGTAATGATTCAGGGACGTTCTCTGACTACTTTCCTATGAGGACCCCGTAACATCCGACAAATCGTTACAGAGCACTAATTTAATTATTATTTGTTCGCCCCGTTAGCCAAATATCCTTTGTCTCTGTGGAAACGCGAGAGGCGTTCATTAAGTAGCTTAACACATTTTTTCCCCGATCAATTTCAGTTGGAAAAGTCAGAATTTATTGTTTTAACTAACTACACGAAACGTGAAATGATGCACACAGTACTTAGGGGGACCGATGCAGACGCTCACTTGCAATTCATGCACAAAGCTATACTTTTGTGAAGGCTATATTGTATGGGGTGCTGGTTAGTCGCTAACGAGGTAGTTGACGTTGCTGCATACGCCTTTCGTTTTCAATATGATATTACGAGGGGGCTCAGTAAGTAATGGAACACTTTTTTTTCTCGGGCAGTTTCGCCTGAAATAATTCGAGATTGTTTGTGGCGCATCGCGGTATATTTTCGCTTCGAGCCGTATAGCTTCATGAAGTTACGATATTTGGTCGCGCTGTACGTAGACTTCAAAATGGCATCTGTAAAGCAGGTGCGTTCCCAGCAGAGAGCTGTCATTGAGTTTGTTTTGGTGGAAACCAGAGCATCACAGATATTCATCGATGATTGCATAATGTCTACAAAGGCCTGGCAGCGAACAAAAGCACGGTGAGTCGTTGGACGAAGCGACTGTCGTCATCACAACAAGGCCGTGCAATCATGTCCGGTCTCTCGCGTGCCGGCCTGCCGCGCACAGTTGCAACTGCTGTAAAGTTGGAACGTGCGGACACTTCAATTCGAGATAATCAACGGATCACAACCAAACACATCACTGTAAAATTGGACGTCTCCGTTGGTAGTACTGACACACTCGTCCACCAGCTGGAGTACTTAAAGCCGTGTGCCTGATGGGTTCCTCGCTGCCAAACAGAAGACCTTAAAGAGCACAAAGGACAATGTTTGCGGAATCGCTGGCCCGTTACTAGGCCAATCGTAACAATTTTTTGTCGGACATTGTAACAGGTGATGAAACATGGGTCCATAACTTTGAACCGGAAATAAAACGGCAACCCATGGAGTGGCGCCACACCACCTCTCGTCCGAATAAAAAGTTCAAAGTCGCACTCTCAGCCGGCAGTCATGGCGACGGTCTTCTGTTTGATGTCCTCCCTCATGGTGCAACGATCAACTCGGAAGTGCATTGTGGCACCCTCAGGAAACTGAAGGAACGACTTCAGTGCGTGTGTCGCCACAAAAATGTAGACCAACTTCTCTTTCTCCACAACAACGCAAGGCCTCTCACAAGTCTGTGTACCCGAGAGGGGTTTGTAAGTAGGCTGTTTAGGTTTTCTTATTGGTAACGCCGCTTAGCGCTCGGTATGAAAAATCACTGGCTGTGCTGTGCGTAGTGTGTGTTTAGTTTTCATTGTTGTCTGCAATTGTAGTGTTGAGCAGAGGCAGCTGGATGCTAACAGCGCGTAGCGTTGCGCAGTTGGAGGTGAGCCGCCAGCAGTGGTGGACGTGGGGAGAGAGATGGCGGAGTTTTGAAATTTGTAAGAATTGGTGTCATAAAGTGATATATATATTCTGAGTACTAAGGTAAATACATTGTTTGTTCTCCATTAAAATCTTTCATTTGCTAACTATACCTATCAGTAGTTAGTGCCTTCCGTAGTTTGAATCTTTTATTTAGCTGGCAGTAGTGGCGCTCGCGGTATAGCAGTAGCTTGAGTAACGAAGATTTTTGTGAGGTAAGTGATTTGTGAAACGTATAGGTTAATGTTAGTCAGGGCCATTCTTTTGTAGGGATTTTTGAAAGTTAGATTGCGTTGCGCTGAAATTATTCTGTGTCAGTTTAAGCACAGTCTTGTATAAATTTTTCTGAGGGGACGTTTCATATGGCAACCCTGCCAGGATTGCTTTTGCGGTGTATCTGTTTTATATCTGCACAGTTTTTCTGTATTATTCTGGAAAGTAAAATATGTTTTAGTAGTAACTTTTGTGGTATAGCTACAATGAGACAGCCTTTATCGTAGCACAACAATACGTTACATTATAGTACTTTCTTGATCACGGTAAGGTACGTAATAACTACGATATTTATACGGAAAGCATTTCACCTTCGTTTATGATGAGGTAAGTACATTGACTTCAGCAGAACTTTGCTTACAGAGGACGATAACTACGACAGTTCCACAGAATTATCTTACAGCAAAACGCACATTTAGCAACACAGGGCACGCATTTGAGTGATTAATTTGGTACTTAAACCATTTATTTATTAATGTTGTTGAATTAAAAAGAAAGTTTTTTGTGATACATTTCATTCCATTGCTGTAATCTGTAACACCTGAGGGTAAAATTACATTAATCCTCAAGGGGGTACATACTTACTTTGTGTACCATGTGTTTGGCAAGCACAAGGAGCCCTAGCTAATATGGTATTTGCTTATACAACTCTACACATCGGTACCATATTTATCTAACACATAAATTACACAGGTATCTGATCATTTAACTGAGAGAATCAAACATTTATTATACTACATCAGTGACAGATGTTTACGTAATTACACATTGGGTAACTTCACACTTACGAAATTGTATTCTATTCTGTACTTTGTGAACTGTTCATATTCTTCCAGAACCATTGTGATACTATGAGAGCTTTGAATGACATATTTGGTATGGGATCATGATTTTTAAAGTACGTTTGAGGTAGATGACACTTTTGACATGAGCACAGATTTTTTTTTTTTAGGTTTTGAAATAGGATGCCACGACGATTTTGAGATTTGGTTGAGGTTTTATGATGTTATGATGACGATGTGTATTACGCTGTTGTGGTATGTTTATGATCAATAGGCTGATGCTATGTGAGGAATTTGATTATGCTATGTATTTCTTATGATTAAATATTGAAGAAGTGTCGACAAATATGTATATGTGTAATAAAGCAAGGAATAATGAGTAGTGGTTAGGGACTCTGGTTTGTGCAAAAGGTTGTTGGAAACCAAGAATCGTACTTTAAGAGTTATGAAATGTATGTAAATGTCTGAATGTATTACAATGCCGATGAAAAATTTTTGGACAGTATTATATTTAAAGGATTTTGTTTCTACAGATTTGTAACGCAAATTCTCAACCTGTGAAAATATTTTTATATGTGACTGTCACTGTAGCAGAAACTGATGTCGTAAATTTTTCGGTAAGAAAGGTAAGTGACCACCTGCACGTAATGCGTCGTGGGCACCCAGCTGCGCGACAGGCGCCCGGAAAAAGAGCCATTAGTGTGTGCCTGTCAGAGGCACAGGTGAAAAAAAAAAGAGGCCATTATCCTCGCTATTGACATTCCTTTGTAGAAAGCATCGTAAATACGACACCCTCAAACTTGAAAACATGATTACACTGTAGAGTTCTTAATTTATGATATTTACTGAAATGAAATGATGAGAAACGTTTCATGTCTATTGTCTTGCTAGCTGGAAGATTGTTTACTGCATTATGAAGTGCCTTATGGCTAGCGAATGATGTTTCACGCCTTGCTTTGCCTATTTTGTTTAATATCTAGTTTCTTGTTGCAACGCAGCATTGTTTAAATTAAAATTTAATACATGTACTAATATAACTACTTTCTGTCTACAGACAAGTAAATAATCATTTTATGATGTACTTCCTTAGAAAAGAGAGCACAAATAGACATTTCCCTTCACAGGACTTACAAAAATAATTTGTTTTACGATTTGGTAACTTATCTGCTAGCGTATGTTCTAGTGATGCATCACTCTAGTGTTAAGGTGTGACATAGGTATTACACATTTTTACTGTAATATTTTTTCTGCTTGAGCTTTGTCATATTTAGGTATAAGTTATAGCATTTGCTGCTGCTGTTTGCCATTCATAGTGCTACTGAATGTCACTTTGTATTACTAGGTTAAGCCAATTTTATTACTGATTTATTTTTCTTGTTTGCTGCGCATTGCCTTATATTAGTTGTAATATTGGTCCCTTTTTTTGCCAATTTCCATTTTTTATCATTGCTGTTTGTGTAAATTGTTTTGTGCTGCTGCATTGCCTCGTCCCTTAGTTAAGCATCTGAGCTCAGTAGATTTAAGTTAGCTTAAGAGGGGGTAGACTATATATAAGAGAATGAGTTGCGATGGATTTGAAGAAATGCACTGAGAGGTTATATGAGAAAAGTACAGAAATCAGGTATAGATAGGACGTTTTGGAAATAATGAAGAACTAAGGGAGATCTCTGAGAAGTAAAGAAAGTTTTGTTTGCAAAATACTGCAGTAAAACAAACCCTGTCCTTTCCTTTTGTGTTATCCCACTATGTGTTTATGTACCCTTGTGTATTTGTCTTTTTCCTGTCTTTATGTGCTTAGCTAATAAGATTTATGTTGTAGAATTTTTCAAATACTATATTATTTTCTTTGTAAATATGTTCAGACATTATTTATTGTGTTTTGTTTTAATGCTCATGTGTGAAGTTGAT
Organism: Schistocerca gregaria; assembly: GCF_023897955.1. Taxonomy (NCBI): domain Eukaryota; kingdom Metazoa; phylum Arthropoda; class Insecta; order Orthoptera; family Acrididae; genus Schistocerca; species Schistocerca gregaria. The sequence continues at coordinate 223,273,328 of NC_064921.1, forward strand.
GTTTCAAAAGTTATTCTGATCTTTTATGTATGTACTTATGTCATTATTTTTGTAACACTGATGTATTTGCTATTTCGATTCTTTTGTAAAGCCTGTACTACTGCAAATGTTATTTGTATTGTTATGTTCTTTAAAGATGTGTTTTGTACCTTTGTTATTGCATTCTTATGTTATAAAATTGTAATTGACACCAGTTCATCAAATTAAGTAACTTGTAAATTACATTTCACTGCACACGTTTCTGTTGGTCATAGTATATGGCCAATATGTGAGAAGTAGGGACTGATAGTGTTTGCACATGTGTTAATAACTCAGTAAGGGACTGGATAACAGCATTGCTGGTTCTAAGGACATTTCAAAGACAATTTTTGTGAGTGCACAAGTGGTGGTTATGGACTTGTTATATTATCCGCAAGACTCTTCAATGGTGATTGTGCGCCTGCACAGTCAAACAGATGGCTGCTGGCCATCTCTACAAGGACTACAGTGGGTCTACACCTTTGATGACCCACCAATACCATTATTTCTACAAGGACTGCAATGGGTCTGCACCTCTGGTGGCCCACCAATACCGTAATCTCTACCAGGACTACAGTGGGTCTGCTCTGTGATGACCTACCTACCGATAGTCTTCAACGTCGACTGACTCTGTTGTGGCCCATTACCTGTCTGCATGTCAAGAGTCAGCACTGTCTTTCCGTTGGAAGGACAACACTACTTCTTCAAGACTGCATGGAAATCCACTACTTCCGTGTGCATTTTCTTTTACTACTCAGACTTTGAGAAAAACACTACTATTTTACTGTGATAAATGATCAGGACTGTCTATATGGACTGTGAGAAAATTTTAGCTTTTGACCAACACTATCAATAAGTGTGTGCATTTGATATCTTTGTTATAGTAATTATGAAAAATTTTATCAAATCATTATTGGCCACTGCCCAAAACAATTTGTAAAAATTTTTTATGGGGAGCACGGGGGCTATGTAAGTAGGCTGTTTAGGTTTTCTTATTGGTAAGGCTACTTAGCGCTCGGTATGAAAAATCACTGGCTGTGCCGTGCGCAGTGTGTGTTTAGTTTGCATTGTTGTCTGCCATTGTAGTGTTGAGCAGAGGCAGCTGGATGCTAACAGCGCGCAGCATTGCGCAGTTGGAGGTGAGCCGCCAGCAGTGGTGGACGTGGGGAGAGAGATGGCGGAGTTTTGAAATTTGTAAGAATTGGTGTCATAAAGTGATATATATATTCTGAGTACTAAGGTAAATACATTGTTTGTTCTCCATTAAAATCTTTCATTTGCTAACTACACCTATCAGTAGTTAGTGCCTTCCGTAGTTTGAATCTTTTATTTAGCTGGCAGTAGTAGCGCTCGCGGTATAGCAGTAGCTTGAGTAACGAAGATTTTTGTGAGGTAAGTGATTTGTGAAACATATAGGTTAATGTTAGTCAGGGCCATTCTTTTGTAGGGATTTTTGAAAGTCAGATTGCGTTGCGCTGAAATTATTCTGTGTCAGTTTAAGCACAGTCTTGTATAAATTTTTCTAAGGGGACGTTTCAGGTTCACAAAACTGCAATGGACTGTTCTTCCTCATCCCCCTTATGGTCCGGATCTCGCACCTTTCGACTCCCACCTGTTTGGCCCAATGAAGAATGCACTGCGCGGAAAGCAGGGCGTGGGTGATGGGAAGGCTATTGAGCGAGCCTTTGGCTCCGGCGTCGACCAATAGCGTGGTACCATGCGAGCATACATGCCCTCCCGGTAAGGTGACATAAGGCCCTCGCACAGAACGAAGATTATGTTGCAAATAGGGTTTTGTAGCAAAAAGAGTGGGTAATAAATGGTGTGCTATGATCATGAACAAAAACCATCAACATGCTTCCAGAAAAAAAGATGTGTTACATTACTTATTGAACGTCCCTCGTACGTTCAAAAGTTTCTCACAGCAATCACCAAAATGTTCAACAGAAAACACAGAGTAAACCAACAACTATCAGAATATGCAAAATTACTGTAACGTGCAACTGTCAGTTTTGTGTTGAAGTTGCCGCCGCTTTGACAACAGCTCAGCACAGTATCATTCTGCTGCTCTTCCACTGCATTCAGTGAAATCACATACGAGGTACACAATAGCCAATTTTTCATCAGTAAATCTATCCATACTCCTGTATATCACTGTTAACGTACAACAGTCGAAAAAAAACGCAGAGACAGAACCAAGCAGTCTGAATGCAAACCTGAGGGCAAAGAGTAAAGTTACTTTATAGACAAGACACACAGAACCTACCATAGATATTTTCATTGTTGGGTAGATATATTAAGCGCCATTCAGATACACATACATATGGGAGCAAGAAATCAAACACGATGCAGTTACTTTGTGTTGAGGTACCGAAGTCCACTGCTGCATCGTATTGAAACATTCAGCAAATGTCCGCCTGCTTAGCTGGAGGTAACGTGCTCGCCTCCCATGCAAGCGGGCCCGGGTTCGATTACCGGCAGCTCGTGGAGTGGGTGTTGTGCTGTCCTCATCATCATTTCATCCTCATCCGCAAGTCTCCCAATGTAGCGTCGACTGAAATATGACTTCTACTTGGCGGCCGCACTTCCCCGGATGGGGCCTCCCGGCCAACGATGCCACACGCTCATTTCATTTCATTCAGCAAATATTCCTGAACAAGTCCAGGACTATATCTATGGAGTTTTGATTCGTGGAGTCTACTCGATTAACAAGCAGACAGTAACAGTGGTTCTGTAACCTTACGATCTTAAGTCACCTTAGTTGCGATTGTTATAGTTGTTATTAACTTTACACAGAGGTCGAAGAACTTCTATCAATGACAAGTATATGAAAACGTATTTCTTTTGATCAGGAAGTAAAAGTCAAACATTGCGAGATTTTTCTCTGAGTACATAATATTTTGAATAGGAACCCATTCCGGAAACGTACCGTTTCTGTTCTACGATGTTTTCAGTTAGATGTTTAACTCGTCCACTTGTGCTTGAGGATCTGAATTAGGCATCACGCAGTACAATTATTAGGTAATAATTCGAAAAGAATCATAACAAAACATCTATCACTGAAGCACAATTGTATTAACACGTAAGGCCGGTGTAGCCGAGCGGTTCTAGGCGCTTCAGTCTGGAACCGCGACCGCTAAGGTCGCAGGTTCGAATCCTACCTCGGGCATGGATGTTTGTGCTATCCTTAGGTTAGTTAGGTTTAAGTAGTTCTAAGTTCTAGGGGACTGATGACCTCAGTCCCATAGTGCTCAGAGCCATTTTTTTTATTAACACGTAAACATTACGTGTTTACACTGTTCGAAATCAAGAAAGGACCCAACATTTTATACGTACAGAATAGTACTGATGCATTACAACAGCGGCACGATGTGGCGATCACCTACGTTGTTACAGACACTGTACCTACGAAGCACGTTCTGGTACACACACTCTAAACCATCTGGGTTCCTTCAGTCTGCAGCGCAGAAGCCACAACTCGTTCCAGCAGAACTTTCTCTGTCTCTACAGAAGTCTCGTATAGTAAACATTACTTTCGACCCACAAGAAGTAGTACACGTCATCGAGTCTCCCCTACTGTATACCAGCACAAGCCACTCAGAGGTTTTCCTTTACCTCAGTAGATGTGGACGAGTTACAGATCGAATTGAAACCGTCGTAGAACGGAAACGGTGCGTTTTCCAACATTGGTCCCTCTTGAAAATAGAAGGGTCGTCCAATAATTAAAGAAACAAATTGGTTTAGGGGAAAAACTGTTTGTAGGGAAAGTTTTGTACTTTTATGGCTTCAGGTTGGCATGACTGGGCTGAGCCCTGATCAGCTGATGTATCAACAATGTCTTCTTTATAACCTCAAAAATACATTTCAAGATGGCGAGTCCACTTCAAACGTCCACATTAGTTGAACAACGTTCTGTTATTCGTCTTTTACTTGCTGAAGGCGAGAAATCAGTGAACGTATACTGTTGAATGTCTAAAGTTTATGGTGAAAGTTATATGAATCATGCAAATTTTTAGAAGTGGATAAAGCAGTTCAACAATGGTTGCGACACAGTAACTGACGAGCACCATTCTGGCCCACCACTTGGACTTTCAACTGCCTAACTTGAAAGTCGAATTGATGACATTATTCGTGCCGACCGCCGTATGACGGTGAAAATGATAGATGATAAACTTCGAGTTAGTACTGGTACAGTTTCTAACATTGTCTGCAATAAGTACCGCAAAACATATGCAGCAACATGGGTCCCAAAGGAGTTGACAAGGCCACACGAGGAAACAAGGTCGAGAGTGTGCACAGAGCTAAAGGAACGTTATGAAAGGGAAGGTGAGCATTTCCTCACCAAAATTTTAACTTGAGATGAAGCTTGGGTTCACTATTGTTGTTGTTGTGGTCTTCAGTCCTGAGACTGGTTTGATGCAGCTCTCCATGCTACTCTATCCTGTGCAAGCTTTTTCATCTCCCAGTACCTACTGCAACCTACATCCTTCTGAATCTGCTTAGTGTACTCATCTCTCGGTCTCCCTCTACGATTTTTACCCTCCACACTGCCCTCCAATGCTAAATTTGTGATCCCTTGATGCCTCAAAACATGTCCTACCAACCGATCCCTTCTTCTAGTCAAGTTGTGCCACAAACTTCTCTTCTCCCCAATCCTATTCAATACCTCCTCATTAGTTACGTGATCTATCCACCTTATCTTCAGTATTCTTCTGTAGCACCACATTTCGAAAGCTTCTATTCTCTTCTTGTCCAAACTAGTTATCGTCCATGTTTCACTTCCATACATGGCTACACTCCAAACAAATACTTTCAGAAACGACTTCCTGATACATAAATCTATATTCGATGTTAACAAATTTCTCTTCTTCAGAAACGCTTTCCTTGCCATTGCCAGTCTACATTTTATATCCTCTCTACTTCGACCATCATCAGTTATTTTACTTCCTAAATAGCAAAACTCCTTTACTACTTTAAGTGTCTTATTTCCTAATCTAATTCCCTCAGCAACACCCGATTTAATTTGACTACATTCCATTATCCTCGTTTTGCTTTTGTTGATGTTCATCTTATATCCTCCTTTCAAGACACTGTCCATTCCGTTCAACTGCTCTTCCAAGTCCTTTGCCGTCTATTATGAGCCACAATCCAAAAGATGATGCACTCCATCTCACCTATAAGAAAAAATTCAAAACTCAAGCAACAGCAGGAAAAGACATGTTGACGGTGTTTTAGGATGCTGAACGTCCAGTTTTTTGTGATTATCTCGAAGAGCAGCATACAATGAACAGCCAATACTACTCGGATTTACTTTTAAACAAAGTGAAGCCAGATATGGGAGAGAGAGACGACGTGGATCTCAGAGGAGTGGCGTGATTCTCCAGCAAGAAAACGAATGTCCTCATGTTGCTCAAGTAACCCGTGAAACATCGACAAAATGGGCTGGGAAGTACTGCCTCATCCACCTTACCGTCCAGATTTAGCACTTAGTGATTTCCATTTGTTTGGTGCACCGAAGGAGGCATTATGTGGGGAGAGGGTCCAGGATAACGAGGGCGTGAAAAAGTTTGTGGGAAATTGTTTCACACATCAAGATAAAGAGTTATTTGCAGCCGGAATAAAAAAGCTTGTAGCCCGTTGTAAGAAGTGTATAAATGTTCAAGAGGATTGTGTTGAAATATGCGAAAAGTATTGCTTTGTAAAAATAAAAGCTTTCTCTCCAGACCAATTTGCCTCTTTAATTGCTGAATAACCCTCGTATTATGTACTTACTCCCCTCTACAAGTCCTACAAGTTTGCAAGGGGAATTCCGGAACACCTTGAATATGATGAAGCGCGAGGAAAAAGCGTAGGCCAGTAGGAGCTGTTACATTTCAAACAAGTAAGTACTGCTGTTCTTATCCTGAAGGTTGGCTTCAAAATCCCCAGTGCCTTTTTAGATGTGGTCTTGTTGGAGGTGGTATGTCCTTGTCATCCTCCAACCTTTGACTCGACTTAGCCATAGATTTAAAGGGGGGGGGGGCGTACGTTCTGATTTGAGTCCGTAGCATCGCGCAGTTTTCCATTTTTCACATATACCCTTGTATCTCGTTCGGATAACGACGTCGATTCCGCCACACAAGATATCGACGTTTTCTAGTCAAAGAGGTTGCAGCGCATGGCAAGTGACGATAGGGGTGTTTCAGCGCCTCACTTGGTTCCGCTACTTAGAGGTCAAAATGACTTTATAAGAAGCGGGCAAGAGCTCAACTGATATGGTGTTTGCCGAGTGAATACTGTTGACTTCGTCCTCGTCACGCACTGGATCCTGGCTGCTCGCTACTGGATTGGGCTACGGATTGCTACACGGACTTTTACTTGCTGTGCTGATAACTACTTCGGCAGGACTTACGGCCTTCCCGGTATTATTCTTCAACAGTAAAGTTTGCTCGCTGCCGCCCAGATAGCGCGTTCAGGTTTTCTGGATTTGTCCTTTGTTCTGTAGCTGTTTACATTGTGAATTAATAAAGCTGTGCACGTTGGTACAGATGAACCAAACAAACGTTTACAAAATATGCAAATCATTGTCAGAGAATAAAGAAGTGAGAAGCAAGGGAAAAAATGTAATTGTTCCATCTCAGTATTGAAATACACAGATATGGCTACCTAGTCTAATCATTGCCCCTTTAGATACCGAGAGTCTGTTATTACTCACTGTTACAGTGCTGAAGGCATGACCTATACACTTTCAGCACCATTCAGCCAGTGCATCTACTGATGTCTGCTTTTTTGCTGAAAAACTTGCAAGTCATTAAAATGCAAACCACGTGATCTTCCACCATCATCTGCACGTGGTTAAAATACACCAAAATCAAATTCCTCTGATTGCCCCACGGAAAGAAGTCCACTGATGTCAAAGCTAATGATGGCGTTTACGGCACCTCACAACGATAACTTAGTATTTTTAGCATTGAGCCATTTCTCTTCCGACAGAGTTGGCGAGACCACAGAGACCATAGAGAAATATGTTTTTCCATTAATGTTTTACACAACTTAAAGCAAATGACTGGATGTTTCCTATGAAATTTCCTTTTCTCGTCCCAAGTAATTTAAATAGATTTCTTCTACATGAACTTCCAACCATCAAAATTTGTAGAAGCATTTTTTGCGCTCTATAAGCAATGAATTAGGTAATTTATGTAAACAGTGACACACATATTACCTTCAACATTTCAGGCGTTTTCAAGTCCTTATAGACGTCCTTTACATCCTCTATTTTGAGTTCAACACCGATGATACCGGCGACCAGTCGTACCAGACGGCATGGAGGGCTCAAGGGATGGTTGTAAAGAGTCAGCGGAGCCATTTTGTTTTCTGAAAAATAAATTGAACATTAAATAATAAAATTTTGGAAAAACAGCCTCTTCTCCACACCAGTTTGTGACTGAGGGCATTTTTCAGTAAACAGGACAACACAAATAAGTTTTGACGACTTTGCTAAGAAAATACGAAATATATGAGGAGATGTGGTGCAGCTTATTTTGAAATAGAGTTGTAATCAGCCCGCGATTTTGGATACATTTTCAGTTTGATTTACGTCACAGTATCACCAGTCTGAAATTCTGTAACAAAACAATGACACTGAAGGTTACTTAGACACTAACATCACTTTGTATGGGAGCAGTTTCTTTCTCTCACCTTTACGCGTTTCCCTAAGACGTCCCGAATGTTGCGGGAGACAAATCCGTGTAAAGAAGCTTTTGTCCTCCACGAGAATACAAAATGAAAATATCGTTATAAGTTTATATCTCATTGACGTTGTTTTTAGTATTTGCGCTTAATGAGACTAGACTCTGAAGCGTGCACAATGTACTTTCATGGTGTGAAAATGCGATGCACAGCGATTTTCTAAAAACACACATGTGCTGAAACGTTATGACAACTGGCCATCGCGCGTTTGGTCTTGCGGACACTTAACTCGCTAAGGAAACTACGGTACGTATGCAAGCGGAGCGGAGATGAATTAGGATTCATTACAACAACAATACGGGCAGCGAACGGGGAAATCGACTTGAGGGACTTTGACAAACGGCAAACTGTTATGATCCGGCGACTGAAAACAAGCATCTTGGAAACGGAGAAACTGGTCAACTGTTTGTGTGCTACTGTCGTGAGCATCTATGGAAAGTGGATGAAGGTCCGTGATGCTGGAGTAGGCGAAAAGGTGTTGAGCGTACATACCTCGTCACAGAACGTGGAGATCGTAAACTTCCCCATCATGAAAAGCAGGACAGATACGTGATCTGTGGCAAATAAGACAAGAGAAGTCAATGCTGGTGCAGGAAAAAGTGCTTGGACCAGAATGTACATTTTTGAACACTGGAGTCTGCAGCAGACAGCCTACACGTATTCTTATGTTGATCCAAAAACATGGTCAGTTACGATTTTTGTGGCCACGGGATAATAGAAATTCGATGGCGCATCACTGAAAACATACCGTCTGACGAGATGAGTTACGTTTTTTGTTACGGAAGGTCTATGGTCGTATCTGGATACGCCTTAATAGACGTGAACAGCGATTCCAAACATACACAGCGCCATTGACACAGGCCGGTAGGAAAAGCATTAGCAGCGGGGTGATATTCATCTGGGTTCAATGTGACTTGTGGTAGTAATCGAAGGTTTCATGACAGCTGTAGATTACATCAACTCTGTTGTGGACCACCTGCGTACCCTCAAGCTTGTTGTCTTCTCCGAAGGCGATGGCATCCGCCAGCTGGGTAACTTCGTGTGACAAGACCAGAAGAGTGCTACATTGGTTTGAGAAGCATGACAGTGAACTCTTGTTGATACCTTGGACACCAAATTCGCCTGCCCTAAACCCGATGGGACACATCAGAGAAGCTAACAGGCGTCAGCTCCATGCTCACAGACCACCGACCCGTACTTTCTGAGAACTCTTTGACCTGTGCGTAAGCATCTGGTGCCATATTCCTCCGAAATCCTACCCAGGACCTCTCGAATCCATATTGAGTTCCGGCTCCGTAGGGAAATCAACATGTTATTAACCAGTTAGTCTCAATGTTTTGTCGCATCAGTGTATAATCAGAAGTTAATGTGTACCACCATATACTTTCATCTGTAGTAGACAAGTGTCACCGTCTCTGTGGTATGCAGATGTGGGGTCACGCAGTGAGTGCTAGAGGGGCTCTGCCGAAAAACTACATGGTATTTTAGGCCATAATGGTAACAGGTACTGTACCTAACCAATGTGATTTAATATTTGAGTTCAGCATCAGCGCTCATGCTGTCAGCAGTTAGTCATATATGTCAAAGTATTTACCTACTTTAATTCTTAACATTATTGTAGGAAATTTTAATGAGCGCTGTGCATACAACTTTTTAACGAAATGGACCTGCTAATGTCAACAAAAAATGGAATAGGCTGCGTTAAGTGAGATGACAGTACTGTTCTGCCCTAAATGGGTGCAGTATATTACGAGCATGTAAGCATTAGAGGATGTATGATATAACTTTGATGTTGAATGAATACTGTATGTGTACAGCATGTCTAGCGAAGGAGTCCCTGATTTCAAAATTAAATAGACCGAAAAATGTGATCGATAGGCGAGCGCAACAAACGGTATGTGTATTATGAAAGGTGTAACAATTTTACACAAACGTTTCGAAATAGTTTGAAACCCGCTAACAAATGACGCTGTGATCACAATACGTAGTGCCTGTAAGTGCTGCGCCGCAGCTCAGAGCTACCGGTTTACCATCGAAACGTGAATGTAGGTTGAAATCGGACATCCCACAGGACAACGTGTTTTTCTGGTGCTGGTTCAAATGGTTCAAATGGCTTTGAGTACTTTAGGACTTAAAATGTGAGGTCATCAGTCCCCTAGAACTTAGAACTACTTAAACCTAACTAACCTAAGGACATCACACACATCCATGTCCGAGGCAGGATTCGAACCTGCGACCGTAGCGGTCGCGCGGTTCCAGACTGAAGCGCCTAGAACCGCTGGGCCACAACGGCAGGCTCTGGTGCTGGAATACTACAGTTGAGAACACAGTCGTGCAGTAACGAGGCCCAGTTTTAATGTATCAAAAGGACTCGATGACAAAACCATTCGCAGGCACTTAGCCAAATTCCAACGGACAGGAAGCTTTGGTTATAATATAGAGGGGAGTGTTGGCTCGAAGCCAATTGTAGTTACTCCTGAAATGTCGTCACCGTTTCTGGAATTATTCAGCTAATCCGAGAAAATCCGTCCGAAGAACTGCAGAAAAGACTGATTTGCAGCTTTCCAACACACAGAAAGTACTGAGACAGAGCGTATACGTTTCCAGCCAAAATTCAAACCCGATAGGCCATACCTGTACGAGCTATGCGGCAGAGGGCTGACTTTGAGAACCAGATTCTCTCAGTGATTGATAATGAAGGAATTAATGTTGGCTTCATATGTTTCACAGATGATGCACACTTCCTCCTGAACGGAGTCTTAAATAAAAAGAACTGGCGAGTCTGTGTTTCCGAAAATCACAATTTGTGTGAAGGGAAACCACTACATTCTCTCAAAGTTTCTGTTTGGGCTGGGGTCAGATGCAGTATAGGCCCTTTTTTCATGATAAACCACTAGTGAACGTTACGTTGCAGTTTCGAAACAGTTTTTCGTCACACAGCTATAACTGGAGGATCGATCGGGCACAGAGAGGTTCATTCGAGGTGGGGCGACCACATCGCACCTTCTTGGTGTGTGCTTCGGGAAGGAAGATATTGCGATGGATTCCTGCTAATTTACTGGGGCAGGGATAGTTTGGCCTCATCTGACTCCTTGTGACTACTTTTAGTGGGGCACATTGAAAGACACTGTCTGTCGGAACCATCCCACCACGATGGACGAGCTTCAATCGACGATCTGTGTGTCATCTAAACCCATTTCCGTTGCTACACTACAGGTTGTGATGGCAAACTTCGTTGTTTGGTGTCGCCACCTCCATACTGCGAGCGATCGATATTTCGAAAAGAATGTGATGTGATGGCATAGACTCTCTGCAGAGGACGAGTTTAATTATGTACGCTGATACTGTAAGAGCTTGCACAGCATACAACGCCATCCGTCAGCACTTCTCCATCTATTTACAAACTTGTGTATAACGTTTGTATAAAATTCTAACAGTTTCGCAATAAACATATCATTTGCTGCACTCTTCTGTCAGCCTTTGTTTTCGAAGTATTTAATTTTGAAATCAGAGACTCCTTCGCTGGACACCGTGTATTAGACGTGGACCAGCAAAGATCAGTAAATAATGTAAATAACGAATAAGGTCTTATCTGTTTTCAGTGGAGACCGCAAATCTGCCAGAGTGAAATACTCCCTATTAGGCATTTGGTTTCGTTTTGTCCTCAAGTTGTAGGAGAAGGTAAGTGATCTGTGTCATGTCTTGTTGTTATGAGAGCTAATTGCCTAAAACATTATATTTTTTACTCATTCTATTAACGACTTAATTAGGAACGTAAATCCTGGCTGTTCTTTATATTTAAAATTAAATTTGGAGCAGAAATGTTCTAGTTAGAATTCAGAAGATGAATCACAGTCGTAACTTTTTGAGAAAAGTTACTGTTCTAAGATGTTGACTATTATAGTACATAGCGAGTAGGGTTGAACCTGAAATTTCCATAATTGTTTACCAGTTACAAAAATAAAAACAAAATGAAATAAAAAGTGAAACTGTATGGAAAAATGTGTACTCTGTGCGTTTTCAGGGTAGAAACTTTTTCTCAAAATTTACAAGTGGAAATAAAAAATACGAATCCATTTTGAGAATATAGTTCCTCATCTTGTCCCTGTGAAGTGATTAAGCTGCAATTTTTCTCTGTTTGGACATATTTCACGTTGAACTGGCAAGCAGACAGGAAAACAATCAAGGGTCTTACCATACTGCACTAATTCATTTACTGAAAGCGAAGCTGAATGGAAATGAATAACTTTTCCATGAAGCTGACAAAGCCCGCTTGCGAGAACGGATGCAAACAAAGCTTTATTTGATACTCTTGTCTAGGATATGCGATGCTCTTTGGTGGTGAGCAGTCAGTAGAAACTGAGCATTGAGAACTGTGTACTGTACATTGGCCACATCATGCCGTCATTGTTTCGTGACATCATTATTACGTTATTTGTTTAAATTTTTGCGCTATGGATAAAACAGTAGTATTGGTTTTATTTGTCCTGTTTCCACACATTTATTTATTGGTAACAGCAATGTTGGGAAACCGTTGCTTCTGCCGACGCAAATCGACAGAACCAGAGAATGGAAAATTACTTTTTGTAAGTAAGTATCACAAAGACCTGCTTATAGTTACCATGGCAGTAGGAGGTTCTTCGTGTATTCAAAAATATGGAGTCACATATTATAGTGTACAGGTATCATATATTTTATATTTATGGGACGGTCCTGCCAGTCAGTCCGTTGAATTAGTACAAATTCCAAACAATTTTCAGTTACAAATTATATGCGTGAGTATGAGTCATTAGTTATGGATTGCTCAGATTTCTAAAACCATTTTGTTTATTTTGATGTAGTTACAATTGGAAACTATAGCAAAAGAAGCTAAAATGTGGAAATTTGATATGTGCGAACAATATTGTGGTTTTCTTAAGCATAAACGATAACTAAACATAGTGCAGAAGAAAGTAAAATCTAAAGAACGTTATTCCTAAAAATATTTAATGTTAGATTGATTGCTAATTTGTTGCGTACCATTGCTACAAATTCAATGTTTTTCGGGGCAGTTTCACTTTGGCTTACTATGAAGCCACTTCACAATACCGGCGCAGCGTAATTTATTACAAAGGAGGCTTAGCTATAAGATCAAGTGCGGTACTAAACCCAAAAAACAGAGGGGCTATCCATTCATTTCCTATAATAAAAGAATTAGCAACATCAAAGTTGTGTGACACTGACGCCAACAGTCGAAATTCCATTGCTCTTACTTCTTCAAAGTCTCAAGCAAAGCATTATTAAGATGTCTATGAAATGCGTGTACAAATCCACAGTACTGGACGCGTGACTTCAGGAGAAATTATACACATACGATGAAGACATCAGTTCCATCCGGCGTACGTTAACGTTCACATAGATTTTATACTCTATGGTGTAGTGTAGAGAAAAATTTTTAATTGCAGCTGTGTTCCTTACAAAATTACATAATATCATTCGTAACACACACCTGGTTATAACTGTAAATGAAGAATCCAGTTAAATAATAACTTTTTGATTCATTGGTAAAGAGGAGGATTTTTATTAATATAGTATAGTACGAAATTACTTAATTTGTTCTTACAGAGATCGAGACGACGGCCGAACATGATGGCACTAAAGAAATGGAAAGAGCAACATATATGTTCGTGATTCGGCTACTGAACTGATGTTATGATAAGTTGAAACTTAGAATAATACTTACGCAAAAACATATACGTTTGCTCGGAACGTTTGCAGTATTTGCTCGAACATAAGGGCTGATGACCCCAATCTGGCCATCATAATTTCCTAAATAAATAAAACCGATAACTATTACAAACATTGCGACATTCCTTATAGTTAATATGAATTCGTATGATAAAAAGTACACTGACGGAAGGAAAATCGCAACGCCAAGGAAATGTTAATTTCGAATAATGAAATTTTGGGAATACCTAAGTCTAGGTAACATATATAAGTGATTAACTTTAAGTGCCAGATTTTTTCATGCAAGCATGAAGACGTACATGAATTGTGTTATACAGGTGCCGGATGTCAGTTTGTGGGATGGAGTTCCATTTCTGTAGCACTTGACCGGTCAATACAGGGACGGTTAATGCTGTTTGTGGATGACGCCGGGGTTTTCGTCCGATGATGTCCCATATGTGCTCCATTCGTACATATCTGGTGATCGAGCAGACCATGGTAACACGTCGACACTCCGAAGAGAATAATGTGCTACAGCTGCGACATATGGACGAGCGGTATCCTATTGGAGAACACCCCCTTGAAAGTTGTTCATGATTACCACCAAAACAGGCCGAGTCACCAGACTGACGTACAAATTTGCTACCAGAGTGGGTTGGAAAAGCAAGAGAGTGTTCCTGCTGTCATACGAAGTCGCACCTCCAGACGATAACTCCAGTTGTAGATCCAGTGTCTTAGGACACAGACACATTGATTGCAGGCCCTCAACTGGCCTCCTTGTAACCAACGCACGGCCATCACTGGCACCGAGGCAGAACCAGCTTTCATCAGAAGTCGCAAATGGCGGTGGGGTGGGGTCGGTATAATGCACGCTACAGGACGTCTGGCTCGGAGCTGTCCTTAAAGTAACCGATTTCTAACAGTTCGTTATGTCACTGTGCTGTCGTCAGCTACTGCTCAAATTGCTGCTGCAGATACAGTACGATGCGCCTTACGCCGAACGTGATAGTGGTTCCTCTCGGTAGCCATGCGACCGTGCGGAGCACGCTCTTCTTGTACCTGTAAATTCTCGTCACCACCGCTAGCAGCAATCATATAGAGTGGCTACATTCCAGCCAAGTCTTTCTGCAATATTACGGAAGGAACATCCAGCTTCCCCTAGCCCTATTACACGACCTCGCTCAAATTCAGCGTAGTGTTGACAAAAGGGTCTTTTTCGCCTTACAGGCAGTCTTGACTAACATTAACTAACCAAGTCTAATCTAAAGGTAACTAACGGTCACGATCGTTGGAAAGTGTATTTATAGCAAACCCGATTTACGTCCTCATAGCGACTCTACTAGCGGCACTCTTACGTGACGATGTGAAATCTGAATAGACATCATATCTCTCAGATGTACCTCTAGAAACATGCCTACTGATTTTCTTTTTCTTGTGTTGCGATTTTTTTCCGTTAGTAACGTAACAAGACTGATGTGTGAGCAAAGAGGCATTTTTACACAAATGAAAGTTTCTCATATTCACTAAATCAAGAAAAAAAATCAAATGGCTCTGAGCACTATGGGACTTAACTTCTGAGGTCATCAGTCCCCTAGAACTTAGAACTACTCAAAACTTATATATTAGGGAAGATTTAGCCACCATTGTTGTGCCCCTCTCATCTCTTTCTTTCTCCTCACCATCACAGCTTCGAATTTTACCATTTTATTTCTCTTCCTCTAACCTATCTACCTCTTATATATCTCTTTCACCCCATTCTATCGTCTTCTGTCTCTGCTCGATGAGAATAACTCACAAGCTGCAAGAATATAACGAGAAAATTCCCAACTAACAATGGGACTGACATTCACAAAAGAAAAGTATGTTCACTTTCATATACATAGTCACTATTATTATTATTATTATTATTATTATTATTATTCTTGATTGTTATAAGTATTTTTTTATTCTTATAATTATCATTGTACTACTTTTATAATCTCTATTTTTTCTCTTTAACATCAATACTGCATAATACGTTACATGTCCTCAATGTTATGTAGAAACTGTAACTCGTTCAATCTGAGTATGCCTGGTTAGGTGTAAGAGAGAACCTGAAGGCCCTAATCTTGCCAGGTAAAATAAATGCATAAATAAATAAATAAACCTAAATAACCTAAGGACATCACACACATCCATGCCCGAGGTAGGACTCGAACCTACGGCCGTAGCGGTCGCGCGGTTCCAAACTGTAGTGCCAAGAACCACTCGGCCAACTCGGCCGGCATGAAATCGAGAGTCATTCATTAAGAAAGCCTGGGAGTTTCCTTTACATTTCACACATCTCATGCTACGAGCACCTCATGCATATTTTAGCACACAAATTGCTAAAGAACTGGTTGTAGGAATTTTTATAGTGGCTGTGTCCATATGTTAAGACAATTGTTGTTGTTGTCGTCTTCAGTCCTGAGACTGGTTTGATGCAGCTCTCCATGCTACTCTATCCTGTGCAATCTGCTTCATCTCATAGTACCTACTGCAACCTACATCCTTCTGAATCTGCTTAGTGTACTCATCTCTCAGTCTCCCTCTACGATTTTTACCCTCCACGCTGCCCTCCAATGCTAAATTTGTGATCCCTTGATGCCTCAAAACATGTCCTACCAACCGATCCCTTCTTCTAGTCAAGTTGTGCCACAAACTTCTCTTCTCCCCAATCCTATTCAATACCTCCTCATTAGTTACGTGATCTATCCACCTTATCTTCAGTATTCTTCTGTAGCACCACATTTCGAAAGCTTCTATTCTCTTCTTGTCCAAACTAGTTATCGTCCATGTTTCACTTCCATACATGGCTACACTCCAAACAAATACTTTCAGAAACGACTTCCTGATACATAAATCTATATTCGATGTTAACAAATTTCTCTTCTTCAGAAACGCTTTCCTTGCCATTGCCAGTCTACATTTTATATCCTCTCTACTTCGACCATCATCAGTTATTTTACTTCCTAAATAGCAAAACTCCTTTACTACTTTAAGTGTCTCGTTTCCTAATCTAATTCCCTCAGCATCACCCGATTTAATTTGACTACATTCCATTATCCTCGTTTTCCTTTTGTTAATGTTCATCTTATATCCTCCTTTCAAGACACTGTCCATTCCGTTCAACTGCTCTTCCAAGTGCTTTGCCGTCTCTGACAGAATTACAATGTCATCGGCGAACCTCAAAGTTTTTACTTCGTCTCCATGAATTTTAATACCTACTCCAAATTTTTCTTTTGTTTCCTTTACTGCTTGCTCAATATACAGATTGAATAACATCGGGGAGAGGCTACAACCCTGTCTCACTCCTTTCCCAACCACTGCTTCCCTTTCATGCCCCTCGACTCTTATGACTGCCATCTGGTTTCTGTACAAATTATAAATAGCCTTTCGCTCCATGTATTTTACCCCTGCCACCTTTAGAATTTGTAAAAGAGTATTCCAGTCAACATTGTCAAAAGCTTTCTCTAAGTCTACAAATGCTAGAAACGTAGGTTTGCCTTTTCTTAATCTTTCTTCTAAGATAAGTCAGTATTGCCTCACGTGTTCCAACATTTCGACGGAATCCGAACTGATCCTCCCCGAGGTCCGCATCTACTAGTTTTTCCATTCGTCTGTAAAGAATTCGCGTTAGTATTTTGCAGCTGTGACATATTAAACTGATAGTTCGGTAATTTTCACATCTGTCAGCACCTGCTTTCTTTGGGATTGGAATTATTATATTCTTCTTGAAGTCTGAGGGTATTTCGCCTGTCTCATACATCTTGCTCACCAGCTGGTAGAGTTTTGTCATGACTGGCTCTCCCAAGGCCGTCAGTAGTTCTAATGGAATGTTGTCTACTCCGGGGGCCTTGTTTCGACTCAGGTCTTTCAGTGCTCTGTCAAACTCTTCACGCAGTATCGTATCTCCCATTGCGTCTTCATCTACATCCTCTTCCATTTCCATAATATTGTCCATTTCCAGTACATCGCCCTTGTATAAACCTTCTATATACTCCTTCCACCTTTCTGCCTTCCCTTCTTTGCTTAGAACTGGGCTGCCATCTGAGCTCTTGATATTCATACACGTGGTTCTCTTCTCTCCAAAGGTCTCTTTAATTTTCCTGTAGGCAGTATCTATCTTACCCCAAGTGAGATAAGCTTCTACGTCCTTACATTTGTCCTCTAGCCATCCCTGTTTAGCCATTTTGCACTTCCTGTCGATCTCATTTTTGAGACGTTTGTATTCCTTTTGCCTGCTTCATTTACTGCAATTTTATATTTTCTCCTTTCATCAATTGAATTGAATATTTCTTCTGTTACCCAAGGATTTCTAGCAGCCCTCGTCTTTGTACCTACTTTATCTTCTGCTGCCTTCACTACTACATCCCTCAGAGCTACCCATTCTTCTTCTACTGTATTTCTTTCCCCTATTCCTGTCAATTGTTCCCTTATGCT
The DNA here is from genome assembly GCF_023897955.1 of Schistocerca gregaria. Lineage (NCBI taxonomy): Eukaryota > Metazoa > Arthropoda > Insecta > Orthoptera > Acrididae > Schistocerca > Schistocerca gregaria. Next base: position 223,291,241 of record NC_064921.1, read on the forward strand.
CTCCCTGAAACTCTGTACAACCTCTGGTTCTTTCAGTTTATCCAGGATCGTGGCGGAATTATATGTAAAGTAGTACGGTCTGTAGAGAGGCTAAAGGGCATTCTGTCACAATCGAGTGGCGTCTTATTTCTCCCTGAGTTACTTCCATAATGAGCTGCTGACTTGTCTTGGTCAGTGGCAGCAGCAGCGCTTAACAATACTAGTACTGCTGTACCATCTTTGGCGCGCCCACTGTATTTCTGTGTGGTGGGGTGTGGCAGTCGATCAGTTGGGACAGAGCAGTGAGGAAGTCTCCGCGGCGCGCGGTCAGACCTGGACCGCTGGTGGCGTGCACGCGTAGCCAGATTGGGAGGCACTAGCTAGGAAAGCTACAAAGTTTGCTGCCCACCAAACCTGGATACTGAAGTTTAGTGATCAGCGAACCCGTTATCAAACCTTAACTGCTGTGGCATCTCTTCGTTCATTGCCAGTTGCTATTTCCTGGGCCGTGCCGGTTAGTAGCAATGTATGATGTGTTGCAGTCGGGAAAAATTTTGCAGCCATCTTACTGTATGGTCTTTAACTATTAAATTAGTTACTACTTATCAGTGAAGTGCATCAGCAGTATTTTCTGCCTTGTAACCATTAACGCCACAGTTACCTGCCCTGGTCGTAAGTGTAGTTTTCCAGCAGTGTGTTTTTCCTCCCTGTGTTGATGCTGCCTGGCAGGGTGTGCAGCCTTTACTAGTTGGTTGGTTTTTCTTAGAGTGGTTATTGTGCCTTGGCTGTTGTTAGACGCCAATTTTTAAGATATAGTGCTGCTGGTATCTTGGGCCTCGGCTGATTCTTTTCGTTGTCGTGCCATTGGTCAGGCAGAAGGGAACTGATTAGGTTGTTGGTCAGTCCTTCAGCCGCTGGGTCGGGTTGCCATCCAATTATTTAACTTGGCTACCCGTCTCACCTCACCTTAGGTTAGAGCTTCCTCCTCAGGTCGACCCTTGGAACACTTCTGAGCACCACTGTTTTGTTAGTTTTAGATTTTCATTTTAGTCTGAAGTACTGTGCGAGGCCTTCAGTCGTCTACGAATTTCTTTCAATTTTAAAATAAGGCCTTCAGCTGACTCAAATAAAGATTTGAAGATTGATTTGTTTAAAAACTAAATTTTGAAAGTTTGTTCTATCTGATATTCTGTTATCCAGGCCTTAAGTCCTGAGTTGTTCAGTGTTTAGTCTGTGGCCTTCGGCCGAGCTCTTTCGTGAAATATTTTTTCAAGTAAGGCCTTCAGGCGTGTGTATTCTTTAAAGCATTTTTTTATAACTTCTGTTCAGGCCTTCAGCCGTTCTTGTTTTTGGTGTGGTTTTGGGCCTTCAGCACAGGAAGTATCTCAAGTTTCTTTAACTAGGCCTTCAGCGGTATTGTTTTATTTTGATCCTTTTACGGCAATGTGTAATTAAGTGGTTCATAGGAAAATAAAAGTTTGTGTGTTTTGTACAACTGACAGTAACTGATTATGACCTCCTCCACAACGATAACCTGATCTGCTCTATCGTGCGAAACCAGTTTTAAACTATATATTTATTAACGTAAATAGTTTTTTACGTGTTTTCTTTGTCGTGGAGCATTTGATTATAGAGAAGAATAGGAATATATTACAAATACTAATTTAAATATTTGAAAGAAAATAGTGAATGAGTCGAACTTCCATAGCCCAGTCGGTAGAGCACTTGCTCGAGAAAGGAAAAGGTCCCGAGGTCAAGTCTCGGCCCGGCACCCAGTTTTAATCTGTCAGGATGTTTACTGTCAGGGCACGCTCCACTGCAGTATGAAAGCCTTATACTGAAGATGTTACCAGTTTTAAATTAATGTTCGCAAAGTATTTCCTTTACACATTGAACATGTTAAGTGTTTCAGGAAAAGAAATATGGCTTTATCAATAACTCACTTTCTTCGCAAGTGGCATAAACTACAAGCCCTATGTAACTGGCAACATAATGCTACGGTTCACTTCGAATAAACCTTGGACCATGCCCGAGTTAAATGTGGCAGATGAAATTCTAACTACAACAGTGTTACGAATTGACAAAAAAATTATTTGTACACAAAGGATTTGATGTGGAGGTCATCCACAACTGATTTAAAACATTTGGAAAATTAGAATCCGCTACGGTTGTAATAAAAATTTATTCTTTTAATGGGGATGCCGTTTTCAGATCATTACAGCCCCATCCTCAAGTGCTAACAATTAATTAAAAACAATAATACTTGCATAGCGGTCGGCCAGTCAGTATGGAACGTCAAGATTGCTCCTTCCCACGTTAAAGGGAGCTAAGAGCAGCTTGCGGAGCGCTTCACCGTGGTCAACAAGCCGGAAGTTGCTTGTTGGCCTCGTGTTTCGCTAGAGCTCTAACGCTCTGAAACAGGTCATGCGGTTAAGCGAACAAACTTTCCTTACAACCTGCTTTATGTGGATACAAAATTGACACCACTGTAACTGAAATAACTCCTCTTTTCTACTTTTACTTGTTCCCTAAAAATGATTACACTGAGACTTTTACAAAGTTAACAAAACTATTGGAATTTGTTCCACATGGAGCTAGGGAAGTCTGTCTAAACGAAGACACGTCCACAGACGTGAAAAAAGCTTTAGGTGTGCTCCATAGGACTGTTGTAGCACCCTTACTGTACAAGACATGGCCGAGCGGTTCTAGACGCTAAAGTCTGGAACCGCGCGACCGTTACGGTCGCAGGTTCGAATCCTGCCTGGGGTATGGATGTGTGTGATGTCCTTAGGATAGTTAGGTTTAAGTAGTTCTAAGTTCTAGAGGACTCATGACCTCAGAAATTAAGTCCCATAGTGCTCAGAGCCATTTGAACCATTTATACAAGACATACATTGCAAGTTTCATGTCGCTGTTACGTGTAAGGAAGTCGCAATGTCAGAAAATTGTAGGAAAAACCAGGAAGACCAGCTGAGGATCCGGTGCTCGGGTTGACATTGAACGCCAATATAAAAAATGTAATGTATGGACCAAAATAAATGGAAAAATCCATTTGGCTCCGATTACACAATTGATACATTACTGGAAACAGTAGGGGCCTCAAAGTGCCTACGTATTTATTCACGGAGTGGGAACGGCAACATAAAACGCGGATGCCAGACGGTCACTCATTTGAAAAATCCAGAGAAAATATAATTTACCTGCAAACGAGATAACTAACAAAATTCTTCTTCAACTCTTCCATGAATGTTATCGGCGGGCTGAGACCGTACAAAACATGGCTGATAGAGGAGATAGACATGATCCGAAGAAGAGTAGTGCGTTCCATCACGGGATTACTTACTAAACGCGAGAGCGTCACGGAGATGCTCATCCAATTATAGCGGCGGGAGCTGCAAGAGAAGTAGTGCTGTGTGTCACGCAATAGTTTACAGGAGCGTATGCTGCGTATCATGCCACTATAAGCTTTCTAAAGACAAGTTACATAATTTTAAAAATGTACATCCAAAAACGTTCTTCCACAGTCAGATAAAAACATGGTTCTAACTCGCTCTCAGTGACATTTCAGGGGCTACTTACCTATCTTCGAACGCCCTTGGATGGAAAATGTCATTGTGTGTGATTTAAACTGAAAGTACTCTACGAGTGTTGGCATCACTGATATCTGCTTTGTAGAGAAATAGTACGGTCACGGCCATTGATAAAACTTCGTAACAAATGGTTTTTGTTTCAGTTGCAGCGTAAAAGTAAAATTTACAGTTGAGATCTGTTACAGGAGGTGTAAACCTCAATGAAAATCTGATCGTGATTCCGATATCTGCACCCGTTTACACAGAATCTGCAGGGAAATGATTGTAATACTCGTTGTTTCTTCCTCAGTTCCTAATATCAGCTGTTTTAACAGGCATCTTGAGAAATCTTTCGGTCCTGTTCTACAAAATAATGTAGCAAACAAATCCAGTATATCACAGCTCAAGTGTAGCACAGATCACTTATTACTTTCTACGATGAGAAATTTATATTAAGGAAAAATTTGTTTGAAACTTAACATTGATACAAACTCCATAATGCACCACATAACAGCTTCAGAACTGAGTTTCATATAACTATTTGTACACTTTGATTCATGCCACATAATCAAGGCACCGAGGATGGTTAAATGCAAATAAAACGCATTGCGTTGCTCTAAAACGAAATGCCATTCAAATAGTTGCAAAGATAGGGACACGAAAACACGTCTGACTGCTGTAATACATACTATGCGAAGATCAGTCATTATAAAATTCGTCATTAAAATAAACGGAAACTTAAATAAGAGGATTGCTATACATATGGTAAATGAAATTATATCCCACTTAATAAGTGTGATTCCTTTGAAAGAGGTGCAACGTAGATTTATTAGTTAGTGCCTGCCTTAGTACATTGGGAAGACCCGTTCCGTACAAATGTAATGAATAATGAATACGTTTTAGTTATAAAAGTGGTATCACCGGCCGGTGTGGCCGTGCGGTCCTAAGCGATTCAGTTAGGAACCGCGTGACCGCTACGGTCGCAGGTTCGAATCCTGCCTCGGGCATGGATGTGTGTAATGTCCTTAGGTTAGTTAGGTTTAAGTAGATCTAAGTTCTAGGGGACTTATGACCTCAGAAGTTAAGTCCCATAGTGCTCAGAGCCATTTGAACCATGAAAGTGGTATCTGTACTTGATACAAACATCACTAAGCAAACGTCCTGCTATCTGTGTGGTAGTATAAATAAATATAAATGTGACTACACGAACACTGTTGTAGATCCTCTGTTATGACTGTTTCTGAAGAAATGATCCATAAAAATCACCGTTTCATATCAGAAATTTCTTGTAGCAAGTTTGTTCGTATGGTGAAGTTGTAGTCATCTCAAATGCACTGGCAAACATTATCATTAGTAAAAATCTCTATGAGAGGAATTAGACTTTGAAACTATTGCCAAGGTTGTTGACTTCATTCAAGAATTTTTGTTAAAGCTGAACTATAATTCGTATGATTTATGACTATATTATATGACTGATGATGAAACGTGAATACACAATTACTGGCAGAAGAATTTCGAAGTGGGCTGCCGATCGTGAAAATTTACGAAACTAATGTGAAAATCGTTATGTCGCTGTGGAAAATAAAGACACAGTTGTTTTTGGGATTGGGGGGGGGGGGGGGGGGGTGAGGGGCACAGAAAACATCTCAACTAAATATTTGGAAACGCATAAAAACTAAGCTGCTCTCATTAGGCAACATTATTGGACACATTATACAAAAAGGAGAAGGGGGCACGTCTGAGATGAGAACATTGTGCCTGTTCAGACGTGACCTGGTGTCAGGAGTTCGAGCTCCATCCTGATCTTCCAATTTCGACTCGTGAGTTATTTCTGTTTCCTGATCTCATCTAGTGATCTGGACACAAGGATTTTTTTTCCAGATGAACAGATTATCTGGGCAGAAAAAGTATTATGCAGAGCGAGGAATACATAGGAGAACAGAAATACTGTAGTCTGGGTGGATGAAATGAATTGAAATGAAGCAAATTTGTGACAGGTTACAGCTCTTAAAGACCCTAATTATTCTTGTCAACCAATATGGAGAATTAGTGTCGGAAGGTAAGACAGAGACTGTTTGTTCATAACGTACCAGATGTGGCGTCTGGCTGTGGAGTGTTGTGCGTTGTGGAATTTCCGGCGTCTGTTATTAGGCTGCGAGGCAGCAGCTTGTTTTATACCGTTGAAGATGCTGCGTCACGGTCGCCGCTGACTCAGACAAAATGACGCAACAAGATAAACCGAAGTAGCGAACTACATTCCCTGGCTCCACGAACCTTAGATTGCAACAACTACTGTATTATTTCGATTGTAATGAAACAACGATTATTTTGTTAAACGTTCACTCCGTTGTTTGAGGGTCATTTGGCGAAAGGAATAGTTACTTAACAAACCTGCCAAAACTACACAACAGGCGTTTATTCTTCCGCCAAATTAGAGCTGCGTGATTCAGGTGCAAACTCAAATCCCTTGTTATCTTTGTGGCGCCAAGAAATGTTGCAATCGCTACGTCAAGAGATAAACTGAAACTTGTCGGCTATCTCCGCCTACTTATTTCATAAGCGAACAAATGCGCCACTCGCAAGTCTTCCATTTCCTTCCCAAGTGTATTATTTTTGTCAGGCTGCCACGGATATACACTCCTGGAAATGGAAAAAAGAACACATTGACACCGGTGTGTCAGACCCACCATACTTGCTCCGGACATTGCGAGAGGGCTGTACAAGCAATGATCACACGCACGGCACAGCGGACACACCAGGAACCGCGGCGTTGACCGTCGAATGGCAATAGCTGCGCAGCATTTGTGCACCGCCGCCGTCAGTGTCAGCCAGTTTGCCGTGGCATACGGAGCTCCATCGCAGTCTTTAACACTGGTAGCATGGCGCGACAGCGTGGACGTGAACCGTATGTGCAGTTGACGGACTTTGAGCGAGAGCGTATAGTGGGCATGCGGGAGACCGGATGGACGTACCGCCAAATTGCTCAACACGTGGGGCGTGAGGTCTCCACAGTACATCGATGTTGTCGCCAGTGGTCGGCGGAAGGTGCACGTGCCCGTCGACCTGGAACCGGACCGCAGCGACACACGGATGCACGCCAAGACCGTAGGATCCTACGCAGTGCCGTAGGGGACCGCACCGCCACTTCCCAGCAAATTAGGGACACTGTTGCTCCTGGGGTATCGGCGAGAACCATTCGCAACCGTCTCCATGAAGCTGGGCTATGGTCCCGCACACCGTTAGACTGTCTTCCGCTCACGCACCAACATCGTGCAGCCCGCCTCCAGTGGTGTCGCGACAGGCGTGAATGGAGGGACGAATGGAGACGTGTCGTCTTCAGCGATGAGAGTCGCTTCTGCCTTGGTGCCAATGATTGTCGTATGCGTGTTTGGCGCCGTGCAGGTGAGCGCCACAATCAGGACTGCATACGACCGAGGTACACAGGGCCAACACCCGGCATCATGGTGTGGGGAGCGATCTCCTACACTGGCCGTACACCTCTGGTGATCGTCGAGGGGACACTGAATAGTGCACGGTACATCCAAACCGTCATCGAACCCATCGTTCTAGCATTCCTAGACCGGCAAGGGAACTTTCTGTTCCAACAGGACAATGCACGTCCGCATGTATCCCATGCCACCCAACGTGCTCTAGAAGGTGTAAGTCAACTACCCTGGCCAGCAAGATCTCCGGATCTGTCTCCCAGTGAGCATGTTTGGGACTGGATGAAGCGTCGTCTCACGCGGTCTGCACGTCCAGCACGAACGCTGGTCCAACTGAGGCGCCAGGTGGAAATGGCATGGCAAGCCGTTCCACAGGACTACATCCAACATCTCCATGATCGTCTCCATGGGAGAATAGCAGCCTGCATTGCTGCGAAAGGTGGATATACACTGTACTAGTGCCGACATTGTGCATGCTCTGTTGCCTGTGTCTATGTGCCTGTGGTTCTGTCAGTGTGATCATGTGATGTATCTGACACCAGAAATGTGTCAATAAAGTTTCCCCTTCCTGGGACAATGAATTCACGGTGTTCTTATTTCAATTTCCAGTAGTGTATAATGAGATGGCTCTGCAGACTAACGCTGTGCGTTGCTATGTAGCCGGCGACGCCGTTTTAGATGCTCCAAAAGATTGTCAGACTGCTGTTAACGATTGCTTATCCCTCATCATTTTTGTCGTATGTGCGCAACCGTTGTTTCAAATGGAAAATATTACAATGCTTTCGCGAATAGCACGACAGCAGGAAGGCATTTTCAGACACTCTTCTGGTGTTAAACGCATTTTTGACATTTCGTCTCGTTAATGAATTTTGGTTTACATATTTCTAGTAACCAAGAGGAGAGTATCTAATATACAAATACTACTTTCGTAATCCAGCATTTTCCTTAATATGGACGGACGAAACTGATGTTTGATCTATGCCCTCTTCCCGAAATTTTTAAAAGCTTTCTTTTTCAGTGTTCTGTTGGTTTCCAATCTTTCCTTCACATCTTGCTAGCCACCTTTTTGAGTTGGACTGACAGAAAGTCTAAAGTCAAAAGGCAGAAATAAAAGCGCTATAATACAAGTGAACAGAGCAACAAAAATTCATTTATGCAAAAGAATTTAGAGCTTGAACAAGTTCGCTTACGAATGGAATGTGATTCCTTTATACTTTAGACTATTATCAGATTCATTAGTGCAGCCATAAATGATGCAAGCTAGCATTTTTATCAAAAAACTTCCATTTTTATCAAAACGCTTCCACCGGGAGCTAATGTTTGGCGCAGCTAACACAGTGAATATCAACATCAAGTTTGGGACGTCAAGACAACTCTCCATATTATACCCACATGCAGGTTGTTCCACCTAGCTCACATGCGACATTATCTCTGTGTGGACATGAATAAAATCATCACGTTGCTCAAGGACTTTGAATTGCGCAAGCTAGCCAGTGACCTTAATGCGAATTTCAGTTAGAGAGTGCATGTCCTGCTGGAAGAGTCACCATTCTGTCTGGTTTCAGTTTTGGTACCAAACAGACGGTAACCTCCGATGCTGCAATTACATAAATGAGATTGCTACATGCTCCTAGCTTACACTGCATATTCCATGTGTACTTCACTTTCGTTCCTTTAAGCGCATATTACTTTTGAATCACTTTTATTGCATAGAAATTTCTCGTGTTGTATGTTTATTTAAATACTAATGGTACTTATTATTCCTTCCTGGTACGTTCAGAAACATGGACGCACGTGGACATAGACATCTGTAAGCACACATACAAATCAATCCCGCTCTCTCTCGAGTATTAGTAAGCAGGTTATGCTGATCAAGTTATTTCGTTACTTGTGGTAAAATTAGGAATTCACTAGATTTTTCGGCCACATTTGAGATGGTTGCGGTTGTTCATTCTGGGCAACCTATCACGTAAGCAAAGTACTCGAATATTATATCGCCATTATTAAAATTACCAGCACTTGTCTTCTGCACTACATTAAAATTTCTGTTTGTTTGATCATGAATCCGACTGGCTTTACTTATTCAGACCTAGCAATCGTTTTCACATGACTCGTTGTACCATTTAACGGATTCTTTGCAAAGAGTAATGCATATGCTTTGCACCAGCATGTACTATGCTTTATTTTACATATCGTCTTGAGGTCCACATTATGTACTGCTGTTGTAGTTCGGCTGGCAGTCACAGTTCAGATCAGTCTTCTTCGCTATTTTGTCGAAAACGCATAGGGTTTACATTTTCACTTTCCTTGCATTTTTAGAGTCAAATCCCACAGACTGCAACGACATTTGCACTCCATGAGTCGTCGTCTACAAGATGAGAATCATTGCACAAAAAATTCATTATCCATGCAGAACTGCAAGTTAAGATTAATTAGTCACTTTTCTTCAGGAGCACATCTATGAAACTTGCGTACGCTTGCGAAAGTTTAGGCATGTGTCAATATATCTTCTGCATCGGAGTTATCAAATAGTTATGACTGAAAAGTGGACACGAATCAGTTTAAAAGTTGTTTCAGAATTTCGGTTGGACTTCTAAGTAAAGTTTTAGAACCAATGGTAGCTTTCGAACTGAATACCAACAAGATACATGTGCGGCAGTTTTACTGCCAGCCTGTGTATTACGCTTGTGTCTCACTGTAACACAGTTTGTCGATGATTTACTTTACCGCTCCACTTAATTTTGTGTGTTTAACTGTTATTTACAGGTGGTTTTTGTACACCCCAGTCTTACAGCAATACTTGTTACATTTCTCAGTTGTCATGTTACAGCTTGAAAGCATCCAAGTGGTGGTCACTGCAGACGCAGATGGCTTCCTGCATTTTAGAAGCCCTGTATATGGGACTCCTCATCTATTTCAAACGTAAACTTTATGTATGAAACAGAAGTGTACAGGCCATCTGAAAACAATATGATTTTGTTATGAAATGAGTGCCGTTATGGAACGGCACCGTTTCAATGGTAGCGGCGTAGAATTTGAATTTCGTAGTTGTAGTGTCAAGCAACGCTACTGGGACTTCAGGGGGCGGGGCTGTCCCTGCACCGCCCGAGGCGGAAAGACACGCGCCGAGTTCTGGACCAAGTTGTACGCAACGGTAAACGCCAGGCCGGCTTGCCCGTGGTGGATTTGGGTGAGGTGACAAATGTCAAGGGACTGCTCCTAATATTGTGCCAAACGCCTTCTGCCCGGCGTGGTTCAGAAACTCGACGCAGTATGGAATAGTAAGTTGCTGGAAGTCACCTACAGAAATATGGAGCCATGCTGCCTCTATAGCCGTACACAACTGCGAATGTGTTGCTGGTACGGATTTTGTGCACGAACTGATCTCTCGATTACGTCGTATAAATGTTCGACGTGATTCACGTTGGGCGACATGCGAGGCCAAATCATTCGCTCGAGTTGTCCAGAATGTTCTTCAAACCAATCACGAACAATTGTGGGCCAGTGACATGACACATTGCCACCCATAAATATTCCGTCGTTGTTTGGGAACATGAAGTCCATGCATGGTTTCAGATGGTCTCAAAGCAGCCGAACATAAACATTTCCAGTCAAAGATCGTTTCAATTTCACCGGAGGACCAAGTCCATTCCATGTAAAAACAGCCCACACCACAGCGCACATCATTATGTAGCCATCACCAGCTTGCACATTACGCTATTGACAACTTGGGCCCACGGTTTCATGGGGCCTGCGCCACACTTGAACTCATAAGACCAGTCCACGGTATTACAGTCGTATAGGACACAAATGAAGCCATAAAATCTGAAAATGAGTCCGTGATCATATTTTTGGCACTTAATTGTACAGCTTCGTCTTAATCATACAAACGTTTACAGTATTACCGGTTTCAGCTACTGCCATCTTCAGGTTATAAAAAATTCGGATGTAGTATCAAACTAAACATGTACGTACATAGTAAGTGTTCATTATGTACCTACATGTTTAGTTTCACGTTGGTACTACATCAGAATATTTTATGAAATGAAGATGGCAGAAGCCGAAACCGGTAATAGTGAAGTGTAAAAGTTTGTGTGATCAAGATGCACCTGTAAAATAAAGCCCAAGCGATATGGTCACGAGCCCAGGAGAGGCATTGCAGGCGTTGTCGTGGTGTAACCCAAGGTATTCCCGTCGGTCTTATACTTGAAACGTCCCCTTAGAAAAATTATATATGACTGTGCTTATACTGACACACAATATTTTTTAGCGCAACGCAATCTGACTTTCAACAATCCCTACAAAAGAATGGCCCTGACTAACATTAACCTGTACCTTTCACAAATCACTTACCTCTTCGTTACTCAAACTACTACAATACAGTGAGCGCCACTACTGCCAGCTAAATAAAAGATTCAAACTACTGAAGGGACTAGCAACTGATAGGCGTAGTTAGCAAAATGAAAGATTTTGATAAAGAACAAGCAATGTATTTACCTAAATAGTGTTCAAAAGTCATAATATATACAGCAGTTCATGACACCCAGTCTTACAAATTTACTGTCTCTGATGAACACACGTCCATATCATCCTCTCTCAAAACTCCGCCATTTCTCTCCCCACATCCACCATTGCAGGCGGCTCACCTTCAACTGCGCAACGCTACGCTCTGTTAACATCGAACTGCCCAACACTACAATGGCGAAAAACAACGCAACCAACCACAGACTGCACACAGCACAGCCAGTGATTTTCATACAGAGCGCTAGGTGACGTTACTAACATAAAAACCTAAACAGCCTACTTACATAGCCCCCATGCTCCCCACTTAAAATTTTACAAATTGTTTTGGGCAGTGGCCAATACATATTTGATATTTTTTTACATTTAAAATAACAAAGAAATCAAAAGAAATCAAATGCACACACTTATTGATACAATGTTGGTCAAAAGATAAAATTTTCTCACGGTCCATAAAGACAGTACTGATCATTCATCACAGTAAAATTGCAGTGTTTTTTTTTCTCAAAGTCTGAGCAGTAAAAGAAAATGCACACAGAAGTAATGGATTTCCATGCAGTCTTGAAGAAGTAGTGTTGTCCTTCCAACAGAAAGATAGTGCTGACTCTTGACAGGTAATGGTCCACAACAGAGCAAACCCACAGCAGAGTCAGTCGAAGTTTTGAAGAATATTGGTAGGTAGGTCATCACAGAGCAGACCTCGGGAGTCTTGTTAGAGATTACAGTATTGGTGGGCCACCAGAGGTGCAGACCCACTGCAGTCCTTGTATAGATAATGGCATGTACAGATAACATTTGGTAACACAGGCTTTTCAAAAGAATAGAAATAAACATATACATCAGTGTTACAGGAATTATGATTTAAGTAAATAATACAATAATGAGAATAGTTTTCGAAACATTAATTTCACACATGAGCATTGAAACAAAACAGAACAAATAATGTCTAAACATCTTTACAAAGTAAATAACATATTATCAGAAAAATTCTACAATATAACAATAATGAGAATAGTTCCGAAACATTAATTTCACACATGAGCATTGAAACAAAACACAACAAATAATGTCTAAACATCTTTACAAATTAAATAACATATTATCAGAAAAATTCTACAACATAACTCTCAACAGATATACACATAAAGAAAGGAAGAACACAAATACCCAAGGGTACACAAACACATAGTGAGATAACACAAAGAAAGGACAGGGTGTGTTTTACTGCAGTATTTTGCAAACAAAACTTTCTTTACTTCTCGGAGAACTCCCTTCGTTCTTCATTATTTCCAAAACGTCCTATCTATACCTGCTTTCTGTACTTTTTTCGTATAACTTCTCAATGCATTTCTTCCAATTCATCGCAACTCATTCTCTTATATAGTCTACCCCCTCTTAAGCTAACTTAAATCTACTGAGCTCAGATGCATAAACTAAGAGACGAGGCAATGCAGCAGCACAAAACAATTAATACAAACAGCAATGACAAAAAAATGGAAAATGGCAAAGCAAGCAGCAGTAAATGTAATAACTTTTATCTAAACATGACAAACCCACAAGCAGAAAAAATAGTACACTAAAGACAACAATGCAGATAAGGGAAATGTATAAACACATGTTAATGTCTATGTAATTAAAGTGGTGCACCACAAAAACTAAGTCTACAAAAAATTACCAAGTACTTGAAAAGAAAATTATATATGCAGTTACTGTTATTTGTTCCTTCTTACTATTCTTTCCATTCCAAGAGCTCCTTTTTCGAAGAATGTGGCTCATGAAATAATTATTTAATAGATTTGTTGACAGAAAGTGTTCACATTAACAAATGCATTTAAGTTTATTTTATAAAACCAATGCTGCAACACAGCTGGAAAACAGATATCAAATGAAATAAGCAATTACGCAAACCAAAGCAAAAAAACATCATTCAATAGCTATGTGGCATTTCGTAAGTCAGTAGCTCTCAACTCTCGTAGAAAGACACTTGTCATAATCGTGTTTGCAGATGTAAGAATATTTCCCATCAAATCATAAGCATTTCAGTAAGTAGCACAAAGCACTATATGTTTCCAAGTAATGAGCGTGTGGTATTTGCGATGCTTTCTACAATGGAATGTCAATAGCGAGGTTAATGGTCTCTTTTTTTCTCACCTAATGACTTTGTCTCCAGGCGACTCGCACAGCTGGTCGCCCATAACGCATTACGTGAGGACGGTCACTTAGCTTTCTTGCCGAAATATTTACGACACCAGTTTGCACTACAGTGACAGTCTCATAAAAAATTTCACAGGTCGAGAATTTGCGTTACAAACGTGTAGAAACAAAATCCTATATATATAACAGTGTCCAAAAATTTTCATCGGCGTTGTGATACATTTACGCATATACACTCCTGGAAATTGAAATAAGAACACCGTGAATTCATTGTCCCAGGAAGGGGAAACTTTATTGACACATTCCTGGGGTCAGATACATCACATGATCACACTGACAGAACCACAGGCACATAGACACAGGCAACAGAGCATGCACAATGTCGGCACTAGTACAGTGTATATCCACCTTTCGCAGCAATGCAGGCTGCTATTCTCCCATGGAGACGATCGTAGAGATGCTGGATGTAGTCCTGTGGAACGGCTTGCCATGCCATTTCCACCTGGCACCTCAGTTGGACCAGCGTTCGTGCTGGACGTGCAGACCGCGTGAGACGACGCTTCATTCAGTCCCAAACATGCTCAATGGGGGACAGATTCGGAGATCTTGCTGGCCAGGCTAGTTGACTTACACCTTCTAGAGCACGTTGGGTGGCACGGGATACATGCGGACGTGCATTGTCCTGTTGGAAAAGCAAGTTCCCTTACCGGTCTAGGAATGGTAGAACGATGGGTTCGATGACGGTTTGGATGTACCGTGCACTATTCAGTGTCTCCTCGACGATCACCAGAGGTGTACGGCCAGTGTAGGAGATCGCTCCCCACACCATGATGCCGGGTGTTGGCCCTGTGTGCCTCGGTCGTATGCAGTCCTGATTGTGGCGCTCACCTGCACGGCGCCAATCACGCATACGACCATCATTGGCACCAAGGCAGAAGCGACTCTCATCGCTGAAGAAGACACGTCTCCATTCGTCCCTCCATTCACGCTTGTCGCGACACCACTGGAGGCGGGCTGCACGATGTTGGAGCGTGAGTGGAAGACGGCCTAACGGTGTGCGGGACCGTAGCCCAGCTTCATGGAGACGGTTGCGAATGGTTCTCGCCGATACCCCAGGAGCAACAGTGTCCCTAATTTGCTGGGAAGTGGCGGTGCGGTCCCCTACGGCACTGCGTAGGATCCTACGGTCTTGGCGTGCATCCGTGCGTCGCTGCGGTCCGGTCCCAGGTCGACGGGCACGTGCACCTTCCGCCGACCACTGGCGACAACATCAATGTACTGTGGATACCTCACGCCCTACGTGTTGAGCAATTTGGCGGTACGTCCACCCGGCCTCCCGCATGCCCACTATACGGCCTCGCTCAAAGTCCGTCAACTGCACATACGGTTCACGTCCACGCTGTCGCGGCATGCTACCAGTGTAATAGACTGCGATGGAGCTCCGTATGCCACGGCAAACTGGCTGACACTGACGGCGGCGGTGCACAAATGCTGCGCAGCTAGCGCCATTCGACGGCCAACACCGCGGTTCCTGGTGTGTCCGCTGTGCCGTGTGTGTGATCATTGCTTGTACAGCCCTCTCGCAGTGTCTGGAGCAAGTATGGTGGGTCTGACACACCGGTGTCAATGTGTTCTTTTTTCCATTTCCAGGAGTGTACATACATTTCATAACTCTTAAAGTACGAATCTTGGTTTCCCACATCCCTTTTCACAAATCAGTGTCCCTAACGACTACTCATTATACCTTACCTTATTACACACATACATATTCGTCGACATTCTTCAATATTTCATCATTATAAATATGTACCTTAATCAAATTCCTCATATAGCATCAGCTTATTGATCATAAACATACCTCAACAGCATAATACACATTGTCGTCGTAATAATAACATCATAACACCTAGTCAAATCTCAAAAACGTCGTAGCTTTCTCCAATAATTTCGAAACCTAAAAAAAATTTCTCTGCTCATTTCAATAGTGTCATCTACCACAAACTTACTTTAAAATCATGATCCCATACCAAATACATCATTCAGAGCTCTCATAGTATCACAATGGTTCCGAAAAAATAATAACAGTTCACAAAGTACAGACGAAATACAATTTCATAAGTGTGAAGTTAATGTAATTATACCCTCAGGTGTTACAGATTACAGCAATGGAATGAAATGCTGCAAGGAAAACTTTCTTTGTAATTGCAAAATCTTGAACAATAAATGGTTTAAGTACAAAATTCATCACTCAGATGCGTGTCCTGTGACGCTAAATGTGCGTCTTGCTGTAAGATAATTCTGTGGAAGTGTCGTAGTTATCGTCCTCTGTAAGCAAAGTTCTGCTGAAGTCAATGTATACACCTCATGATAAACAAAAGTGAAATGCTTTGAGTATAGATTTCGTAGTTATTATGCTTATTGCCGCGATGAAGAAAGTACTGTACTGTAACGTATTGTTGTGCTACAGAAAAGGCTGTCTCATTATAGCTATACCACAAAAGTTACTACTAAAACATGTTTTACTTTCCAGAATAATACATAAAAACTGTGCAGATATAAAACAGCAACAATGTACCGCAAAAGCAACAATGTAAATCGTGTCACATATTAGTAGCGTCGTGACATAATCGTGTAGCTATCAAAGAAACCAAATACTAAGTCATCTTTAATCTCACAGAAGGTACTTCAAATAAAGAATGTCTTTTAAACTAAACCAAAATGTTGCATTAAAATCTCATTAGCAGTATATGTTCTAAGTATATAAGCCTTATAGTCGTTACATAATCGTACATCTAACAAGCAAGAATTTACAAATAACAACACTGTGTCGTCTGTTCACTATAACAATGCATTCGTAATTTCTGTTTAAACAAGTTCTCTTGGTTCTTGACTGGATGGTAAACTTCAGACATTGTTGCATGTTAACAGTTTCTAAGTCTGACAAAGCATACTAGTAACGTGAAGTGACAATTTGTATGGCAAAGACAAAGTTAAAAAGCAGATTATCTCTCAATAAACGGTTTTACATGCGAAATGTTGTGCAATCCTTTACTCTTCCTAGTACGCAGAGTTTCAACTTCAACGCAATTATCATGCGGCATACATCGGACTCTGTAAGGTCCATTGTAAATCAGAAAGAATTTGTGACTCAAGTGTTTATTCTTATGTGACAATGAATGAGAACTTTCTGACCAATATATAATTTCTTTGCATTTGCTTTAGCGTGTAGTTTTCTCCTTTTGTCTGTTGCGAAATTTATATTTTTAATAGCCAAATTAATTACGTCTTTGTGTCGAAGTTAACGTATATTCGGGAAAGGTACAAGCCCTCTGATTCTGCTCGGTGGTTCTTCATTCTTCAGTACAAGAATAGGTGGTAAAGCAGTGGAGTCATAAGGCATTTCATTCAGCACGTTTTGGAATAAGTGTAAATATCTGTCCCAATGCTGATGCTTTCTGTGACAATAAAGTCTGCAAAGCTTATTGATCTCTTTCATAATCCATTCAGACGGGTTACAATGTGGTGAGTACAATGAAATAAAAACAGGTTTGATTTTATGATTCCGGAGCATACGTGACCAAACAGCAGATCTGAATTGCGGTCCGTTATCTGAAATGACTTTACTAACGTGTCCAACTTCACGTAAGAATTTTTAACAAAGGCGTTGGATACAGACCGTCCAGAGGCTTTACGTAACGGAGTGAAAGAAACAAATTTTGAAGTAAGTTCAACAGCGACTAGAACGTATGAAAATCCATTCGATGTTCTGACAAGGGGTCCTAAGAGATCAACAGCAGCAAATTCTTTTAATTTAGAAGGAATGATAGGAAACAACGGAGCACGATGTGAGATAGTAGATGGTTTCGCCTTTGACAAAGTTTACAAACAGACAAGACTCTTCGAATTCTCTTTCTCATATTGTTAAAATAACTAGTCGTTCGAAGAATATGATAACATTTTCGTGGACCAAAATGTGCGTAGCTGAAAAGAATGTACCAAATGAGTTTATTACCAAAATCGTCTGGAATGCAAAGTACCCATAGCTTGTCATCAACAGTGCAGCGTTTGAAGAGTATGTTGTTTCTAACCAGATAGTAATGTCGAATCTGAGTGTGCGTCTTTTCATGCAATTTACTTTTGATGTCTTTCCAAATCGGATCTTTATCTTGTTCATGAGCAATGTCCTTTAATGATGTGGTGATAAAGTTTCAAAGGCGCCTTTCTGAATGTAAAGAAAACTGAAATTTTTTACGAGGTTGCCTTCTGTGTTACTTTTCTCAAGCCCAGCCGGTGCGCGTGACAGTGCGTCCGCAACAATGTTCTCCTTGCCGGGAATGTAGACTATTGTGAAATGGAATTCTTGCAGAAACAATGCCCAACATTTTAACCTGTCATGATTTAATTTTGAAGGCATAAGAAATTGAAAAGCACGATGATCACTGTAGACTTTTACGTGCTTGTCAGAAAGAAAGAAACGGAATTTGTTAAATGCCCAAACGATAGCTAAAGCTTCTAATTCAGTAACGGAATAATTTTTTTCAGATTCTGTTAGCTGGCTAGCAAAAGCAATGGTTTTTCTGAACAGTAGTGTCATTTTCTATGGCTTCTTGAAATAAATGGGCACCAAGACCGACTTTAGAAGAATCCGTGATAAGGCAGAAATCTTGTGACAGATCTGGATGAGCTAGTATTGGTGCGTTAAGTAGCGATTCTTTCAAAGAATTGAATTCCAACTGTGCTTGTTCGTCCCAGTTCCAAATAGTATTTTTTTCCAGTGAGAGAACGAAGTTTTGGTGTAACTATAATTTGCATATTCAGAAAACGACGGTAAAAATTTACGAGACCTAGAAAACTGCGGACTTGGAATGGCACTGATTGCTTCTAACTTTTCCGGATCCGCCTGAATGCCTTCAGAAGAAATAATATGTCCCAAAAACCTCACCTGTGACCTACCGAATTCAGACTTTTCCAAGTTAACTGTAATTCCAGATTCTGCAAAAATACGTAACAAACTGTTGAGGATGTGATTATGTTGTTCCCATGAGGCTTCTGCTGTTAGAATATCATCCACGTATAAGGCGATGAGACGTTTTAAGAAATCAGGTAATATGGAATTTAGTCCGCGAATGAACTCTGCCGAAGAAATGTTTAAAGCTAAAGGAAGTTTCCGAAATTGATAACAAACGCCGAAACAAAGAAAAGCTGTGTATTTTCTACATTCTGGATGGAGTTCGATCTGATAAAAGCTGGATCTGAGATCAAAGGAAGACAACACTTTTACACCATTAAAATTTTGGAGAAGTTCTTCCATCGTTTGCGGCCTGTCTGTTTCAGGAATAATGATAGTATTGATTTGTCTCGAATCTAAGACAAGTCTGATCGATCCATTTTTCTTCTCAACAACATGTAATGGGTTGTTGTATAAGCTTACTGCAGTCTCAATAATGCCCTCGTCTATCATTGATTGTATTTCTGTTCTAACACGGTCCCTATAATGTGCTGAAATTACGTGTGGTCTAACACAAAATTTAGTATGCTCACGAACACGAAATTGGTATTGAAATCCCTTGATTGTTCCTGTTTTGTGAGTAAAAACTGTGGAATGTACTTGTAAAATTTCAGAAAGTTCCTGCCTATCAGTGTCATTACAATTCTCAATTGTTTGGATTTTATTCTGAATTAACTCATTAGTTTCAAATATCGTCGATATCATCGCTGTCAGTACTTGCAGAGTGATTGTTAGTGTCTAGTTCCGTAGAAAATTCCGAACTGTTGTCTAACAGAAGGTAAAGCCAATTCATTTCCTCGTCATAGTTTGAGAGCCAATCTTCAAATTTCAAAGTTATTGACTTACCTTCTTTCTCTAAACTTATATCAGCAGGGTATATCACATAACTAATAAGGAAGTATTGAATAGGATTGGGGAGAAGAGAAGTTTGTGGCACAACTTGACCAGAAGAAGGGATCGGTTGGTAGGACATGTTCTGAGGCATCAAGGGATCACCAGTTTAGTATTGGAGGGCAGTGTGGAGGGTAAAAATCGTAGAGGGAGACCAAGAGATGAATACACTAATCAGATTCAGAAGGATGTAGGTTGCAGTATGTACTGGGAGATGAAGAAGTTTGCACAGGATAGAGTAGCATGGAGAGCTGCATCAAACCAGTCTCAGGACTGAAGACCACAACAACAACAAATTTACAGCATCGTGAAAATTTAAGATTGCTTTGTATTCATTCAAAAAGTCTACTCCTAATACACTCCTGGAAATTGAAATAAGAACACCGTGAATTCATTGTCCCAGGAAGGGGAATCTTTATTGACACATTCCTGGGGTCAGATACATCACATGATCACACTGACAGAACCACAGGCACATAGACACAGGCAACAGAGCATGCACAATGTCGGCACTAGTACAGTGTATATCCACCTTTCGCAGCAATGCAGGCTGCTATTCTCCCATGGAGACGATCGTAGAGATGCTGGATGTAGTCCTGTGGAACGGCTTGCCATGCCATTTCCACCTGGCGCCTCAGTTGGACCAGCGTTCGTGCTGGACGTGCAGACCGCCTGAGACGACGCTTCATCCAGTCCCAAACATGCTCAATGGGGGACAGATTCGGAGATCTTGCTGGCCAGGGTAGTTGACTTACACCTTCTAGAGCATGGTGGGTGGCACGGGATACATGCGGACGTGCATTGTCCTGTTGGAACAGCAAGTCCCCTTGCCGGTCTAGGAATGGTAGAACGATGGGTTCGATGACGGTTTGGATGTACTGTGCACTATTCAGTGTCCCCTCGACGATCACCAGAGGTGTACGGCCAGTGTAGGAGATCGCTACCCACACCATGATGCGGGGTGTTGGCCGTGTGTGCCTCGGTCGTATGCAGTCCTGTTTGTGGCGCTCACCTGCACGGCGCCAAACACGCATACGACCATCATTGGCACCAAGGCAGAAGCGACTCTCATCGCTGAAGACGACACGTCTCCATTCGTCCCTCCATTCACGCCTGTCGCGACACCACTGGAGGCGGGCTGCACGATGTTGGGGCGTGAGCGGAAGACGGCCTAACGGTGTGCGGGACCGTAGCCCAGCTTCATGGAGACGGTTGCGAATGGTCCTCGCCGATACCCCAGGAGTAACAGTGTCCCTAATTTGCTGGGAAGTGGCGGTGCGGTCCCCTACGGCACTGCGTAGGATCCTACGGTGTTGGCATGCATCCGTGCGTCGCTGCGGTCCGGTCCCAGGTCGACGGGCACCTGCACCTTCCGCCGACCACTGGCGACAACATCGATGTACTGTGGAGACCTCACGCCCCACGTGTTGAGCAATTCGGCGGTACGTCCATCCGGCCTCCCGCATGCCCACTATACGCCCTCGCTCAAAGTCCGTCAACTGCACATACGGTTCACGTCCACGCTGTCGCGGCATGCTACCAGTGTTAAAGACTGCGATGGAGCTCCATATGCCACGGCAAACTGGCTGACACTGACGGCGACGGTGCACAAATGCTGCGCAGCTAGCGCCATTCGACGCCCAACACCGCGGTTCCTGGTGTGTCCGCTGTGCCGTGCGTGTGATCATTGCTTGTACAGCCCTCTCGCAGTGTCCGGAGCAAGTATGGTGGGTCTGACACACCGGTGTCTATGTGTTCTTTTTTCCATTTCCAGGAGTGTATAATTTCCGCCCACAATAATGGAACAATAAGCAAATTCATAGAGAAACTGAGGCTTTGAAAATGAATTCTGATTTGCTTTGTTGACGTACATCTACACTTTTTCCAACGGTTTCACCTCGTAATTTAATCTTAAGTAAGGGAAGTGTGGGGCAATTGTTCGATTTGTTGCATTTGCTAAAGGCTCTTTTCACTAATTACTGAAATGGGACTGTCAGAGTCAAGTACTGCCGTAAACTTTACGTCATTTACTGTAATGTGAATCACAGGATATGCAATGTTGTTATGTTTTACGTCGTGTTCCTGGAGTAAGATGTCTCTAATATCTTCCATTTTTACGTAAATTCTAGCTACGGCAGCTGCGTCGTCAGTTTCATAAGTACGTTTTGTGGCTGCCAGCGGTATGAGTCATTGCGTATTGTCTCTTTGTTGGCGCGCGTCGTTATTGTGATTTGGAGACCTAACGTCTACAAATTCACCTTGTAGAGAGGGCCCTGCCCTGTTTGAATCCCGCCAGTTCTGATGATTCACGTCTGTCGTTACGATCATATCGTCTGTCGTCATGTCGGTAGATTCCATAGTTTCTTTCTTGTCGGTCACGTGGTGGAGAATTTCTCCCTGAATCGTAACTGTACGCTGGACCGTTGCGTCTGAAGTTATTCTGTTTCCATTAATAATAATCATTTTCGTTCGCATATTGTCTGTTTCTGCGATTGTCTCTGTGATAGTCATTACCGCGGAGAGGTGATCTTCCCCTGTAATTATTACTACCCTGCCAACCGTTGTCATACGGGTGGTTTCTGTTTTGGTCACGATTTACGTTGTAAGAATAGCCTTGTCGTGTCCATTTATTATTTCTGTCGTCGCGGAATTGTGACGTATGTGACCTGTAATTGTTGTGCTCCTGTTTTCGCGTTCCGCGATTGTCATTGTCAATTTCCAATTCTTGTAAGAGTCCCTGAAAAGCTTCCATGTCGTCTTTGCAACGTCCTGTCAAAATAATGTGTCGTAAATGTACAGGCAATTTGATTAAGCAAATGCGGATGAGTTTTGAGGGCCTATATGGGTTTGACAGGTACTGATTCTTGTGGAACATGTCTTCAAAATATTTCACAAGACTGGAAAATTCAGATTTTTCGAAATGTTTCATCATTATGATGCTATGTTTTACACGGTCTTGTGTAGCTTGAGACCAATATGCTGAGAGGAAGGCATGATAAAATTCTCCTTAATTATGGCAATCGTGAATGACCGATCGCATTCTTACAGCTGGTTCATTCTCTAAATAGCCACACATAAATTCTAATCTGTGCTCTAATGACCAGTTGAGAGAAAAACAATGAGAGAATTGATGAAGCCACGCTTGTGGATGAATGTCGTTGCCAGAATTCTTAAATGTTTTGAATTTACGTGTAGTAATTAACAGCTTATAGTCAAAATCATCGTGTCGGCGAGTCGCATGTCGGTCATTGTTACGTCGTTTCGGCGGTTCCATTTCAAAATTCGGAGCACCTTGCCAATTTCTTTCATAATTTCCGAAATGTGCTGTGTTATTATTTTGTGGCTTTTCCGTATTTCTATGTCCCTCTTCCAGTACTGGAGTGCGAGTGTCCTCTGAAATATGTAATTCTTGTATTACTTGTGCCAACTGATCTTGTACTTCCCGGATTTCTCTTTTGTGTTGCGTATTAATTTAGTTCTGACTTTGTTTGAATTTCTTAATTTGTTCATACTCTTCTGTGTCAGTGAAGGCTACAGGTGTTGTGTCACTCAGATCATCTCTACCTTTGTAGATAACTTAGTGAACTGATCCGAAAGTTCGGCTACTTTCTCCGATAGTGAACTTATTTCCTCAGAGTGTTTTTCTGAACCAAGCTTCAGAGTGTCCATTTGTGTTGAAATCGTATCAACTGTGTCCTTTAAGTTTTCCTGAGTTTTTGCAAGTTGCACAACCGAATCGGTAGATGCAGCTGAGTCAATTTTAGCTTGCAAGATGTCGTGATGTTCATGAACAATAGTTTGCAGTTCCTTTATGATTGCTTCGTGATTCTGTAATGTACTTTTATGACGCGAAAAACTAGGTTGGAAATGATCACAAATTTGTGTTTTTACATCATTACAGACTTTTTGACATTTCGATTCGATTTTATGTAACGCAGTAGTTAAATCTTCACGTGTTTGTTCAAACGTGGTGTCTAACTTTTGAGGATTTTGTTCCATTGCGTATAACTGTTGCTGTGTTTGACTCCGATTTTGTTTCATTTGTTGCATTAATTGCAATAACAATGTATTAGTGTCTGGAATCTGTTCCTCTGTGCTTTTCGGCAGTGCATTTGCACCGGCAACATTCACATTTTGACGAGCATAAAATTTGTCTTGACTTATTTGAGAAAATGGTGAAGACGCAAAACCTGAATCTACAGTATTTGCAAGATTGTGTCCTATCATTTTGGTTTCATGAGGCGAACTGTTGCTGACCGATCGATCGACAATGCTTCCCTGTTCACTAATTGTTTCATTGTCTACACCATTCTTTGCAGCCCACTCCATTTCCCTATGCACAATTACCAAATTTCTAGTTTGAACAGTAGTTAATTTATTACACAATGGCGCTAACACACTGCTTTCGTCTTCACTGTCATTTCTCAGTTTACTTTGGAGCCTACTATTACGTTTTTCACATGCCATTATTGTCACAATATTTTACACCACAACACAGAAAAGCACAATTTGAAGAGCAAAATAAGAAAACACATTAACATAGCACTGAAAATAATATCTCCTTAATTGCAAGCGCAGCTGCAAAATACTTGGTGCAAATCTACATGGATGCCACAACTGTTTTACTGTACAACAATGAAAAACTACTACTACAAAGGAAATTCTCTCTATTATTATGTGCTAGCAAGAAACAATAGCTACACTAATTACACAGACTAAAAGAAAAAATCAGAAGAATCCAGTGAGGTATCCTGGCAGGGTCGCCATATGAAACGTCCCCTTAGAAAAATTATACATGACTATGATTATACTGACACACAATATTTTTTAGCGCAAGGCACTCTGACTTTCAATAATCCCTACAAAAGAATGGCCCTGACTAACATTAACCTACACCTTTCACAAATCACTTACCTCACAAAAATCTTCGTTACTCAAACTACTGCAATACAGCGAGCACCACTACGACCAGCTAAATAAAAGATTCTAACTACTGAAGGGACTAACTACTGATAGGCGTAGTTAGCAAAATGAAAGATTTTGATAAAGAACAAGCAATGTATTTACCTAAATAGTGTTCAAAAGTCATAATATATACAGCAGTTCATGACATCCAGTCTTACAAATTTACTGTCTCTGATGAATACACGTCCAGATCATCCACTCGCAAAACTCTCCCATTTCTCTCCCTACATCCACCATTGCGGCTCACCTTCAACTGCGCAACGCTACGTGCTGTTAACATCGAACTGCCCAACACTACAATGGCGAACAACAATGCAACCAACCACAGACTGCACACAGCACAGCCAGTGATTTTCATACAGAGGGCTAGGTGACGTTACTAACATAAAAACCTAAACAGCCTACTTACATACTCTACGCAAAAGCCGCTGCTCTCGGTCATTAAGTGTAGACCTTCAGCCACTGCGCTGT
The DNA here is from genome assembly GCF_023897955.1 of Schistocerca gregaria. Taxonomy (NCBI): domain Eukaryota; kingdom Metazoa; phylum Arthropoda; class Insecta; order Orthoptera; family Acrididae; genus Schistocerca; species Schistocerca gregaria. The sequence continues at coordinate 223,316,242 of NC_064921.1, forward strand.
CGGTGGTGAGACGTAATGCCTGAAATCTGATATTCTAGGCACACTCTGGACACTATCCATCGGAGTACTGAATTGACTAACGATTTACGAAACTTGAATGCCTCATGTGTCCAGCTCCAACTACCATTCCACGTTCAAAGTCTGTTAATTCCCATAATCACGTCAGAAAGTTTTTCAAAGGGATCACCTGAGTACAAGTGAAAACTCTGCAAGTGCACTGACCTTTTATACCTCGTGTCCGGGATACTACCATCATCTGTATACGTACATTTCGCTGTCCCATGACTTCTGTTGCCTCAACGTACTTCACAATCAATATGGAAGCATTGACGAATGTGGGAAGATTCCACCACAGCACCAGTTGTAGCGTAGCTGCTAGAAACGCTCCGGTCGATGGACTTTTTATGCAGTTTTGTTAAAACGATAACTACTGCTGAGTGCAAACCGAAAATTTGTTAACACTACTCTCAAGACTTTATGTTAATATGTTGTAATTTGAGCAAATGTTTTTATTCTTTGTGGCGCCTGATATTTAGTATGTGTTTTAGAAACATCGTGTTCAATAAATTCTGTGAAACATAGCACACGGAATCTGTCCCATTCTATCACATCCCTACCTCTCCGTAACAAAATGTTGCCTTGTCACTAAGGCTTGAGGCAAGTGGGTGCATTTCAAGAGCTGGTTTGAGGACATTTTTCGCTACAAGCGACATACGCTTAACACTTGGCGCCCAAAACCCTCCCTTGAAGATATTAGTTGCCTTTTTTGCGTTCTTGATATGACCATTTTAACGTAAATTGCCTAATGTTTAACTGAATTACACGAACGTGAAATGATGCACACAGTACTTGGGCGACCGATGCAGACGCACAGTTACAATGCATTGACAAAGCAATACTTTTGTGAAGACTGTAAAGTATGGGGTGCTGGTTTGTCGCGAACCATGTAGTCGACACTGCTGTATTCGTCTTTTTTTTTTAAAAAAAAAAAAAGATTTTACAAAGTCCATCAGTAAGTAATGCAACATTTCTCGGCCAGTTTCGATGGAAATAATTCGTAATTTGTTGTGGGGCTTCGAGGAATATTTCCCCTTCGGCTCTTACCCTTTCATGAAGTTACGACATGTGGTCGGGCTATACGTAGACTTTGAAATGACATCTGTATAGCAATTGCGTTCCAAGCAGAGAGCTGTCATTGAGTTTCTTTTGGCGGAAAAGCAGAGCATCGCAGATAATCATACGCGCAGAATGTCTACAGAGAGCTGGCAGTGAACAAAAACTAGGCGAGTCTTTGGGTGAGGTGTCTGGCGTCGTCAAATCAAGGTCACGCAACACGCAAGCTTGCCCATCTCCCGTGTTCTGATCGGCCGCACACAGATGTGACTCCTGCAATATTGTAGCGTGAGGGCTGTCTAATTCGAGGTGGTCAATGGATCTAGTCAAACAACTCGCTGTCCATCTGGACGTTTGTGTTGGTAGTTATGGCACTAGACTACTAATTAGCGCCATGTCATTCTGCATTCTGTGCTTTCTTAACTGCAATAAGTGGAGCACACCTCACTATACCTTCATTTTGTAACATCACCTCCTCCGTACCTCACTGTTGGCACAACACATGATGACAATAACATTCTCCAGGATTCATCAAACTCAAATATAAAATTTTTTTTATAACCAGTACAGCCGCGCGGAGTGGCCGCGCTGTTAGAGGCGCCATGGCATGAACTGCGCGTCCCCTGTAGCTGGAGGTTCGAGTCCTCCTTCGGGCATGAATGTGTGTTTTGTTCTTAGAATGTTAGTTTATGTAGTGTGTAAGTCTAGGGACCGATGGCCTCAGCATTTTGGTCCCTCAGGAACTCACACACTTTTCTACTAGTTACGGTACTCAAACTTGCGTGCCTGTTCTTCCTCCTACAGCCCGGATCTTGCACCTTCCGACTTCCACTGTTTGTCCAAACGAAGGATGCACTCGGCGGGACGAAGTACGTGGATGATGGAGAGTGCTGATGCAGCAGGACGTTGGGTCCGACGTCATTCAGTAACCTGGTACCACGCAGTCATACATGCCGTCTCAGTAAGGTGTCGTAAGGCTGTTGCATTGAACGGAGATTTTGTTGAACATCGCAGTAATATGGTTTATTGTAATTCTGATTCGTAGAAACAAATAAATAAAAGCAAGTTATTATCTGAACTGGGACTGGTTCATTTCTTGAAGAGACAGTTGTACATGTGGGGAGGTCACTACCTACGTTCACAGTAATTCTGTTTGGAGTAATAACGTCTTCAAAAGATTTATCACTGCTAGTAAAAGACGACGCAAAATAACTTCCACATTATTTGTGCTGTCTCGCCCTTATCCCGTAATTAAATTTCGTTCCTATGCTTTTCTGATTCGATAATACATGTCCGATAGTTTTTTTTTCAGACATATTTCGACAGCACATTGCACGTTGGCAAGAGGACACACAACAATGTACTAGCATGGAACAAGAGCACACTAGGACAACAACTGAACACTGCGGTCTGGAATCAATTGCCGTCTCCACATTGTTTGGGAATAAGAGGACAGAGAATGCTCAGAAATGTTGGATTATTAGAAAAATAGCGGAAAGAGATCAGCATTATCTCAGTTATAACGCCTACAGTCAGAAACTAGCAACAAACACCACTGAAGAGGCAATAACGTATTTGTTGCCGTGTGACATTGCCTAATAGACGGTTAGCTTGCATTCCTCGTCGCCATCGGTGTCGGCAGAAATTTATCAGGGAGGGGAGTGGAAGAGGGGTTTACGAAAACGACGACACTCTACAAGCAGACAGCTATGCTCATCTCCGAACAGTGGCGAAGCTCTCGGTATTTTGCTGTGTAAAGCAGATGCGACTTATTAATCAAAATGTCCTGAGGTTCATCCGGCAAGCCTGCGCTGACAATATCTGACGTATGTATGAGCAATCTGTTCTTTCCATTTTCTGTCAGCGAATGGAAAACAAATGCAAGTCAACTCTGCGGTATAGCTGTAGATGATGGCGCGTAGCATTCACTTCAACATAACTCAGGTTAGTTTCTAGTGTATAAAATGCAAGGCAGCCAAAATGAAAAAGTTTCGTGAAATGTTTATTCGTCTGACAGTTCAATAAGCCTGACCATGGTGTGGAGAGCGATCTCCTACACTGGCCGTACACCTCTGGTGATCGTCGAGGGGACACTGAATAGTGCACGGTACATCCAAACCGTCATCGAACTCATCGTTCTACCATTCCTAGACCGGCAAGGGAACTTGCTGTTCCAACAGGACAATGCACGTCCGCATGTATCCCGTGCCACCCAACGTGCTCTAGAAGGTGTAAGTCAACTACCCTGGCCAGCAAGATCTCTGGATCTGTCCCCATTGAGCATGTTTGGGACTGAATGAAGCGTCGTCTCACGCGGTCTGCACGTCCAGCACGAACGCTGGTCCAACTGAGGCGCCAGGTGGAAATGGCATGGCAAGCCGTTCCACAGGACTACATCCAGCAACTCTACAATCGTCTCCATGGGAGAATAGCAGCCTGCATTGCTGCGAAAGGTGGATATACACTGTACTAGTGCCGACATTGTGCATGCTCTGTTGCCTGTGTCTATGTGCCTGTGGTTCTGTCAGTGTGATCATGTGATGTATCTGACCCCAGGAATGTGTCAATAAAGTTTCCTCTTCCTGGGACAATGAATTCACAGTGTTCTTATTTCAATTTCCAGGAGTGTATGTGTGGATGAACGGGGAGTTCAGCCACTCTAGTTTAAATGGGTTACTAGATAAAGGAAAGTATTTAACCACGTATCTAAAGAGAACAACTCATAACGTTCTTTGAATCTCTCAGACTCGCATGTTTATGACAATCACATGTTTTCGCAGCATAGCCACAAGTACCGTGAAGAAATGCAAAGACCATTTGCAGAAATAGAATTACGGTTGTTGATACTTCCGTCTTTGAATTTTAATCAACAACAGCGCCGATTGAAAAGCTTCTTTAAGTCGGAGTATTGGATTATGCTGAGAATGTTATTTAATAAAAACAGCAAAATTTGTCCCTTTGTCCCTCAAGAGGAGGGTGACGTCTTCAGTGACAAAGCGGCTTATGGAGTGTTATAGGACTATTACCGTCCACGATACAAACGACATGATTGATGAAATGAAACTAAATCCTCGTGTTAAGATTCTTTATATGCTTTAAATGTAACCATTGCCACAAACTATCGAGACGAAGAACTATATATGAATGAGCCGAGTCTGCGTTAGTTGCTGTGGTTATGGACTCCAGACGAAAATCACTCGATAGCATACCAAATATCAAAGGGGAGGAAGAAACACGAGTAGACTGGGAAGAGGTAAAGGATTCAATAATAGAATCAATGATAATTTAAAAGAGATTTGGAAGACTTAAGATCAAATAAGGCTGAAGCAGAAGGGTTGGATAACACTCCATCGGAATTTCTAAAATCATTGAGCGAAGTGGCAACAAAACGACTATTCATGCTGGTGTGTAGAATGTATGAGACTGGCGATATAACAGCAGACATTCGAAAAAACACTACCGCCAAAATTCCGAAGATAGAAAGAGCCGAAAACTGCAAGAATTATCACCTTAACAGCATATGCATGACAGTTGCTGACATGAAAAATATACCGAGGAATAGGAATGAAAATCGATGCTCTGTTAGATGATGATCAGTTTGGCTTTAGGAAAACTAAAGGCAGCAGAGGGACGTTTCTGACGTTGCTTCCGATAACGGAAGCAAGACTGAATAACAGTCAAGACATGTTCATAGGATTTGTCGATCTGGAAAAGCATTCGATAACGTAAAATGGTGCAAGATATTCGAAATTCTGAGAAAAATAGGGGTACGATACAGGAAAAGATAGGTAATATACAAGTATGATAAGTACGATCACCGAGAGAGAACAATAAGACTGGGGATGTACGACAGGATTGCAGTCTTCGCATCAGCTCTTCAGTCTATACATCGAAAAAGCAATGACAGACATAAAAGAAAGGTTCAAGAATGGAATTAATATTAAAGGTGAAAAGACATCAGTGATGAGACTCGCTGATGACACTGCTATCCTCAGCGAAATTGAAGAATTACAGGTTCTACTGAATGGAATGAACACTATAATGATTACGGAATATGAATGGTAAGGAAATCAGAAACGAAGAAAATAAAGAGGAGCAGCAGAAATGAGAACAGCGAGAAACCTAACTTCATAACTGGCGATGAGAAAATAGACGAATTTAAGGAATTCTGCTACCTAGGCAGCAGAAAAAACCCATGGCGACAGAACAAGGAGGACGTAAAAATCAGACTAGCACTGGCAGAAAGGTCAATCCTGGCCAACAGAAGTCTAGTAGTATCTAACACAGGTCTTAATTTCAGGAAATAATTTCTCAGTATGTACGTTAGGAACACAGCATTTTGTGGCAGTAAAGCTTGGACTGTGAGAAAATGGGAACAAAAGAGAATCGAAGCATTTGAGATGAAGGCTCCCTTAATGCTCTGGGAAACATCCGAGTGAACATCCAGTAGAGCTCATGCAAGGCACTGATTGCAGACCACATACACCCCTTCATGAAGATCATGTTTCCCGACAGAAGTGGCTTTTTTCAAGAAGATAATGCGTCATGTCACAAGGCCAGGAGTGTGATGGAGTGGTTCGAGGAACACAGTGGAGAGTTCCAATTGACGTGCTTCCCTCCTCCCCCTCCCCCCCCCCCCGCCCCACCCCCCAAATCTCCGGGTCTGAATCCAGTCGAACACATCTGGGATGTGACTGAAAGTGACGTCAGAGCTCCTCGACCCCTCCGCGGTATTTACGGGAATAAGGTGATTGTATGCCTATATGTAGTGCCAACTCCCTCCAGCGACCTACCAAGGCGTCATTGCTGCGATGCCACGACGCGTTGTCGCTGTTTTCCTTGCCAAAGGTGGACATATAAGCTGTAAGGTTGGTGGTTATAAAGTTCTGGCTGAACCCCTTGATCTATTTCAACCAAACTTGGGACACATACTACTTAGCATTTACTATCTAGAAAGATATACAGTGGGCGAAAGAATCAGCAACCTTGTAATATTAATATTATTTGAAATAAATTAAATTTAACTCTACACTGTGAATTTTAAACCTTATTAGGTCCAAAATCATTTAATGGAAGAACATTTATTTTTATTTCAATTGTCAGTATAATATTATTTAATAATTTCGTAGGGGGGTGGAAGGGGGGGTGGTGCTAACGTGGAGAGAGAATGAGCAGGAGAAGATGGACTGTCACGGAGGGAGTTGGAAGAGATAAGCAGAGAGAGGGGGAGATGGATAGAGTGAGTAAAAAGGAGGAGATAGATTTACATGAGATGAGGAGAGGATAGAGGTGTGAAGGAGTTGACTAAGAGGATTGGATAAGGAGATGGACAGAGGGGGAAGGACCAGATTAACGGAGGTGGGAGGATCAGTGACTAAGAGAGGCTTAATGTTCCTTCTGCGATATTGCAGAAAGGCTTGACAAAAATGTAGCCACTGTACACGATTGCCGGCAGCCGCTGATACGAGACTATGCTCACAAGAAGACCGAGCTCCGGACAGCCACGGGGGTACTACGCTTGTATTCGGTGTATGGCTCTGGCACGTGGTACTGCATCTGCAGCACCAATTTCAGCAGCAGATGGCATCACAGTGACACAACGGACTGTTTCAAAACGAGCACGTCAGGGACAGCTCTGTAGCGTGCATTCCACTTGACCCCAAACCACCGCCATTTGCAACTTCAGCCGTGTCAAGCGAGAGCTTATTGGAGGTCAGAATGGAGGTCTGTTGCGTTTTCTGATGAAAGATGGTTCGGCCTGGGTGCCAGTGATGGCTATGTGTTGGCTAGAAGAAGGCTAGTAGAGGGCCTGCAGCCAACCTGTATGCGTGCTGCACACACTGCACTTGCACATGGTGTTACATTCTGGCGAGCGATTTCGTATGACAGGAGGAGCATTCTCGCGGTTATCCCACTCACCCTGACTGCGAGTTTGTACTTCTATCTGGCCATTCGTCTTGTTGTGCTGTTGTTCATGAACAACATTCCAGGGAGTGTTCTCCAACAGGGTAATGCTCGCCCACGTACCGCTGTTGTAACCCAACATGGTCTGTACAATGCCGACGTGTCGCTTTGACCTGCACGATTACGAGATCTTTCTCCAGTTGACCGCATGAGACATATCGGACGACAACTCCATCGTCATCTACAAACGGCATTAAACGTCCCTTATTGACCGACCAAGTGCAACAGGCTTAGGACTCCATCCTGCAAACTGACTTTCAGCACTTGTACAACACAATGCATGCACGTTTGCATGCTGACGTTCAACATTCTGGTGGCCGCGCTGGTTATTAATTTACCAGCATTTCACATTTGCAATAGTTTATCTAGCGCTTATATTAAACTGTAATCTGTTAATGTTAATGACTTACATATCCTACCTAGACAAATGTATTTCCGAAATTTCGTTACTTCAAGTTCATTAGTTTTTCGTGTTGCGACAGTCTACGTAACCGGGAAATTCCCGGTGCTGAACCAGTTTCTTATATAAAAGGTTTCATTGACTTTGTCACTAGTTACTGCTCTAGAAACACGTTATTATTTGTGTGATACAGGTAGGAGAATTAATGTCGGCGCATTACATACCAGGTGTGGCGTCTGGCTCCGATGAGCTGGGCCTAGAGCTGCTTGCCGGATGCCTCAGCGTCTATATCGGGATGGGAGGCTACCTCCTGCCTTAATGGCGCTGGAAGTGCTGCGTCACGGTGACTGCAGTTATCAGCACACTGACGCGATAAGGAGACAGATACTGGTGAATCGTACTGACTCGCTCCCCACTAACTGGATCATTTTAACTGCAAACAGGGATGTGAGACAGTGGATCATTAGTCTGCCGTTTATCACTCTTCAGGCTTTCAACTTTTTTGATGCTGATGTCATCTATTCAACTACGACACTCACACCATGCAACACTGATCACTTGTTTTAGATTTCGTTATCATAGCCTGGCGCTATATAAATTTTCTATACTTACTTTCACAACCAGTTTCGCTATTCCTGTAGATTACTATGTACTGGCGTAACCATTATCTGCAGCTGATTTATATACTACATAGAATAGAACTGACTTTTCTACCTGCAAAGCAGATAATTTTAATGGAAATGCGTTTCAGCTTTTTTCTAAAGAGATTTTCAGCGTTCTTTTATGCAATACGCCTTTTTCATCACATTAAACTAATTATGCCTTTTAAAATCTCCTGGCTTCATTATTACGACCTTCCTGCATAGTGTAAGTAGACCTGTGGTCACATGGAGAAAAAACATCGAAACTCGTGACCATATGTGAATGTAAATTTAAAGAAGTGCCACAGCACTTTATATACAAATCAAGATGTGATCTGCTTTAAATCTGTTATTAGTGTTTTGTAAACGCGTAATGTATCTTAGCATCAACTGAATAATATGGAGCGAAATGTTTCTAAATACAGATAACTTCGTTGCAGCACACAAGAGACTGTTCCGTTACTGTAAAGAAACACACAATTTGCTCCTAGATGTCCTCGTATACAGATTCGCCAGCTGTCTTTCCTGCGTAGCCTCTGAAATTCCTTTAGTTTAATCTCTCTTCCACCTTCTTGGAAGTACCCATATCCACACTTTTTGAAAATAAAAAAAGGGAAAGATATTTGAGTTAAACGTCCTGTTGACAACGACGTCATTAGAGACGGAGAAGAAGCTCGGTCAGGCCCTGTCGAAGGATGTATGTCAGCATTTGCCGAAAACGTTTTAGGGAAATCACGGAATGTCTGAATTCAGTTGGCCGCAGGCCGATTTGAAGCGTCGTCATCCCGAATGCGAGTCCAGTGTGTTACCCACACCACCAAATCACGCACTACGATTTTGGAGGTGTTCTTTTACCATGCACATATATGGATAAACCTGTAGCAAATGTATTTCCAACGTTCATTTAATGTTGTCATTCCTTACCACTTCCATTACTGTGGACCTGCACAAGATCCTTGTACTTCTCCATTTCACCTTTTACTTACCTTTAACCAACGTTAACATATATTTGCTGCAGCATAATTAAGATGGTCCATTTCATACTTCCTCAGTTTTCTGAGTCACGTGACAGTTATACACAGTGCTGTGATCCAGATATATTTATTATCTCAGGGATATGTTACCCAAGCTGTAACTGACGAACTACAGGAACGAAAGAAGATACACTATCGCAAGACGAACGGTTCTTAATATGATCCACGAATATCCGCCAGAAAGGATCAGAAACTACGGGTTAAAATTAATTACGGTGGCAGGCAGGCTGGAATGTCTACCACACACTTAAGAGGATCGTAGTAGCGCATTGCCGGAATTAAATGGCTGTGTCTTTTAGCTATCCCCACATGTCGGTTACTGATAACGCCCGCGAATCGCAAAAACTCAGACATATTCCTGGGCCTTTGTTAGAGTATGCTAGCATTCGACCACTTCTTCCACAGAATATGGAGAGTCCGTATTGTTCCTCTCCTGGATCACCTATAGGGCTATGAGTAAGTGGAATAAGATGACATGGTAATTGATCTATGAAAGTCCTGCGAATTTCAGTACCAACAATACTGGAACTGAAAAGAATTACACGGAAATATTTCTAAAAAACTCCTGTAATTCTGAGACGTGACAACCATTTTGTTGCACCTGAGAGCAACGTCATTCAAGATGTACCTACTTTTAAGTAATACATTTTTGTAATATTCTTGAAACTTGAAGCGTTTATTTATATGTTAATCATTTTGTTTGCTTATGTTAGAACTATTTTAGAACTATTAATTCTGTTACTCAATAATAACTATAGTGAGGACATGGCACCTACATCTTTATTATATGGGCCCCATTACATTACCAGACTGAAAAAGACTGGGAAAACAATATGAAGAATACCATCTATCATTTCCAACATAAGCTATCACTTTGGTGCGAATTACCATTCTACTTTATTCAGAGGCTTGCCAAAGTGAAGTATGATTCTTAGGACAACAATTTCATCGCGATACAACACGCTAATACAAAGAGTTACAGTAAAATTTCCTGAGAAAGATATGTCATGACATACAGCAATACATGAAACAGTTGTAGCTGATGAAGCAATTGTAGTTGAAGAGTAATACAACCACAATACTAGCTACACTGAATCTTCCGTACTATGTCTGAGCAATGTGTGATGCATCTGGGATTGGAATTCGTATGACAATGGTAGTTATTTAACATCATAGAGAGTAACAATTGAAGGGGTCGAGAGAAGCACTAATCTGCGGTTTAGTTAAGGATTAGTCTCATCACTTTAACTGTTGTATATTCATATACTCCACATGTTCTAATAAGAATTTGCGCTTGTACTTCTTAAATGCATTGTCTTCTATACCAGTTGTGTTTTCTTACTGTATTTACACTAAAAGCCAAAGAAGCTGGTACACCTGTCTAATATCGTGTAGGGTCCCAGCGAGCACGCAGAAGTGCCGCAACACGACGTGGCATGGACTCAACTAATGTTTGAAGTAGTGCTGGAGGGAACAGTCATCATAAATGCCGCAGGGCTGTCCATAAATCAGTAAGAGTAGGAGGGGGTGAAGATCTCTTCTCAACAGCACGTTGCCAGGCATCCAAGATATGCTCAACAATGTTCATGTTTGGGGACACTGGTGGCTAGCGGAAGTGTTTAAACCCAGAACAGTGTTCCTGGAGCCACTCTGTAGCATTGTCCTGCTGGAATTACCAAGGTCCTTCAGAATGCACAATGGACATGAATGGATCCAGGTGATCACACAGGATGCTTTCTTACGCGTCACCTGTCAGAGTCGTATCTGGACGTATCAGGGGTCCCATATCACTCAAACTGCACACGCCATTACAGACCTTCCATCAGCTTGAACAGTTCCCTGTTGGTACGCAGGGTCCACTGGTTCATGTAGTTGACTATCCGCTCGATGCGACTTGAAATGAGACTCGTCCGACCAGGCAGCATTTGTCCAGTCATCAACAGCCCAATGTCGGCATTGACGGGCGCAGGCGAGGCGTAAAGCTTTGTATCGTGCAGTCATCAAGGGTACACGAGTGGATCCTCGGCTCCGAAAGCCCACATTGATGACGTTTCGCACGCTGACACTTGATGGCCCAGCATTGAAATCTGCAGCAATTTGCGGAAGGGTTGCACTTCTGTCACGTTCAATGATTTTCTTCTGTTGTTGTTGGTCCCGTTCTTGCAGGATCTTTGTCCTGGCGCAGCGAGGTTTGGAGATGTGATGTTTTACAGGTCTCCTGATATTCACGGTACACCCTTGAGATGGTCGTGCGCCGACTATAACACCACGCTCAATCTTGATAACCTGCCGTTGTAGCAGCAGTAACCGATCCTACAACTGCGCCAGTCACTTGTGTTATGCAGGTGTTGCCTACTGCAGCGCCATATTCTGCCTGTTTACATATATTAGTATTTGAATATGCATTCCTATACCAGTTTCTTTGGCGCTTCAGTGTACGTTCTTGTGTATGAGTTTAACCTAACACATAACGTGCAATAACTCAGAATTTCATAAAATCGAAGACTAGTATATCTGCAGTCAGTGGCGCCGAATTCCCAAAATTTTGGAGGGTGATTATCAGTGGCGGATTATATATAAGTTTTCTGGGGAGTCTCGATGCTTTTAAAAAGATGTAATGAAAACTCCGTTCGTCATAAAGATCTATGCTATGATAAAGAAAATTACACAGGTAATATAAGCAACTTTGAGACTGCCTTAGCTCAGTCGGTAACACAGCTGACTTAAAAGCAACAGAAGAGAGGTCGGTTTCAGATGGACGCACCCTCAGACCCAGAGGCATCACGTACGCCATATGGGACCACCTCCAAAAATAAAAATCCTGACCCGCCCACACCCCCACCCCAACATAAAATGTATAATCTAACATTAACTAAACCAACTTTCATTACAGCAGGCAGGATTTAATAGAGTGTGTTGTAAAATGCAATCTAATATAAACTGAGAGATCATTCGTTTACTATAGTCAAAGTACAAAATAAAAATTATTAATACCGATAAATGTTATTGAAAACTGGACACACTGTAACACATCGTGGTCTCCTGACCTTCATTGCTTACATATTCCGCCCTCACAATCATATTCTGCACATTAAGACACTTCATTCGAACCCAAACTCAATAAGATACAGTCAATGTTGTATGAATTCATGTAAACGATGCACAAATAACAAGTGCGCACCGGGATTGAAATACTCGAGGCAGGTGTACACACACACACACACACACACACACACACACACATTCAAGACACGACTGTCACAAGAGCTTTTAGTTCGGGAGAGGTGGACCGCATGCCGAAAGGCCGGTCCCTTCAGAGGACGATTCAGCCTATCTATGTCGTCCGTGGAGCAGACAGCGTTTGCCCGAGTGAAAGGGGAGAATGACCCCATGTTCGGGTTAAAAGCAAATTATACCACATTGTGTGGGAGCGCCCAGCCTATGCATTCTTTACAATTATAATTTCAGAGGTTTTCACAGGGAGACAGCAAGCGCCAAACGCCGATGCTACAGATTTCCGGACCGGTCGCCTTAAACGCAACGTCATTCTCCTGTCTTAGAAGAACAGTGCTGATTGGCAGACGATATTCCTGACGCCTTGAGCTGAAGGAGTAATGGAAGAGACCAAAAGATATACCCTTTCACGTCTAGTGTGGAGAGGGGCCGTTCCGTTGTGGCTCTTGGAGCGAGAACATGTAACGAGTATGTGTGCGCTCGTACGTGTACTCAAAGAGCGAGGAACAAGTCTCTCCTCAGTACTTCACTGGGAGAGCACCTCTGTCGAGAGCGAATCGGAGCAGCGAGCGGCGCAGACAGAAGTCATCGCAGCTTATGGTATTGTGCGCTACAGCTCTTGCGAGACCCATATTTCCTCCAAAACAATACACATCACTGCATTTCACACGTGACAGCCTCAACTGTACCTAGCAACATTCTAACAGATAATTATTCGAGTAGGCGCAGCTCTCAGCCATTCTGCCAAGTCAATAACAATCTTAAACTTTGTTTAGAAATTTCATTAGCGAATCCTATCCTTAAGAGGTAACTTCACATTCTGAAAAGAGCCCAGAAATAACTTCTTCAGTTCATAACTAAAAGTGCCATTGTGATTTCTCAGAATTTTTCCAAAATAAATAATAATTTTTGTTAGTTTCATGTTTTTCTTACACTAAGTAACACTACTCCATACTCAAGTATACCACTAGTTACATAGGAAATTTTATGAATTTTTGTGTCATTTCCTTACAGCAGACGACTCCAGAAGATATTTATTGATGAAAGTTTTTCAGGTATTTCTCTTTAGAACGTTAGGAGCGTCTGTCTGACTTCAGTAGTAGTGTGGGGGTGGAAACTGAATCTTTCAGGATCCACAGGGTAAAGGGTACATCTCAGATTAATCCGTTGCGCAGAATGACAGAATAGCACCCACACGCTCACAACATTATAATGGCTGACAGTCAATATCAAGAAGCATAATCCTATAGTCCTATCTTTTGTTTGACTGATTTGTACTTAGGAAACCATACTCTACTCACCTTGACTTCTAGAGAAGTTAGACCATGTGGCGGACGTTCTATGATCGAAGGTATTGACTATTTCATTGGCATCAGTAGATGAAGTTGGGTACTGTGGAGGCTGAATTCACTAACCTTGTGTTGCGTCATAAACTTCCATGGATAGTTCTTTGTAAGTATGAGCTCCATAAATAAGCTTTCAGCGGAAGAAACAACAACAGGAATAGTTAAAAACAGGTAACATTTTGTGCATTGATCTGAAACGCTACAGAACACTTTGTCCAATTCTTCGTCGTAATAAATCCAAGGACATGTGTTTTACCTTCGTTAATGGTGTGACGTGGTTGACGGTTTCTTGACAGTCTTGCTGATGTACTACAGGAATTAGAAGAAGACACTTTCTCGGGTTACTTATTTTCTGTCTGTGCATTCTTTTCACTTTTCTCGGTGTTAGTAATATCAGTCTGTGATGATGACGACAAACATATGACGAATTTATCCATAGCGGCTAGAAAACTGTTAGAATTCGAAAATGGGTATAGAAGCAAAACTCAATATTGGGTTTCAGATTTTCACACTCGTCCAGTAATCGCGCAACGTTTCAAAACTGCGAAAATGTTTGCAAGGCGATGAGCTTTTGCTCCACGCCTCCCGTCAGTAGACCATCATCTTTCTACCAGCTGTGAATGCGGTAACACCACACAGTGTACAGTATAAGCTCCAGCGTCCTTCAAGGCCATTATCTCACAAATAAAACGATAACATTCCAGATTACGTGACAACAATCTCACTGTAATTTTAAACAACACCGCTGTTATGTTCAAAAAAATAACTGTTGAGGTAGTCTGTAACAAATTATTGCTTAATATTGGCAAGCTGATATTTTAAAACAATTGCTGACGAACTGAGTGGGTATCCGTTGCTAGGAAACACGAAAGCAGGTGGAAAAATGGGATTCTGTTCACAGTACCGTGCAACTGTTACTCTGGGGGATGCCTTTGACTTGGCCAGAGAAAGGAAAGGAACGGGGGAGTGTGTTGCTTTGTTGCCTTTAAACAAAGACATCTGGGACACACAGATATGTCTTAGAGGTCAGAAATTTTAACTTCCGTCTCACTATTTTAGCTCATTACTTTTCGAGAGAGAGAAGTAAGAAATATTTATTTTATTTTGTTTTTATCATACTAAAACTTTAGTGGGTGCGTCGCACCCTCAAGATTATGCATGTGGGTGCTCGATCTCCGTCGCACCCACGTAGTCGGCACTCGTGTGGTGCATTACTCTGTGTTGTTTGTTGCATAATTTCTGGCTTCTCCACTTCTGTGAAAGTATATTCACAGAGCAAGAGCCGGCCGCGGTGGCCATGCTGTTCTAGGCGCTTCGGTCCGGAACCGCGCGACTGCTACGGTCGTAGGTTCGAATCCTGCCTCGGGCATGGATGTGTGAGATGTCCTGAGGTTAGTTAGTTTTAAGTAGTTCTACGTTCTAGGGGACTGATGACCACAGATGTTAAGTCCCATAGTGCTCAGAGCCATGTGAACCACAGACCAAGAGTCACTGAGGTAACAAGCCGAATAAATTATAATAACGCTATTAACTCTGTAACGAACCGCTGGAAGCCGTTGGGTCTTTAATATTACAGTACTCAGTAGTTTTCCCTGAAAAACTTCTGAAAGTTTGTTGACAGAGTTCTGGTTAATCTTGTATGCGACTACCGTACCAAAATTTTCAGCAGCTGTTACATCGGAAGTGCGACGATAATGAAATTTTTTAGGATTGAAGGAGCGTTGCTTTTCGACGTAGGGATATGCGCGCGCAGGTAGCCCCACCTCTGGATTTCACATCATGCTGCGATCGGTGAGTGAAGACGAAGTTACTCCTGAGTCAGACGCAGTACAAAATGGGTCTGTTAGCCACGATTTTCGTGCGATATGTTATGACTAAAAAAAAGATGTTAAATGCAGGAGAATGCAACTCATCTCTGGTACGCGTTTTTGATGAGTCTGCCCTTTCTAGGACCACCGCTGGAAATAGCTTTTTGTGAATTTTCAGAGGGTTCGGAGCCACTTGAAGGCGAACGGCCTCCCAGTCGCCCAACAACGACAGTGACAAAAAAAAAAAAAAGAAGCATTTTGTGTCATCGCACTGGTCCTACATATTGGAACGACTGTGACGGACATCATCGTTCACGATCTTAGGCCTAACCAAGGCGTGTGTCCGCTGGGTGCCACATTTCCTAACAGAAGCCTAAGAAGGGACTGGCGTCGTTTTATTCTTGAAAAATTCGACAAATTGCAGCACAAAGATACAATATCGTCACTGGTGACGAATCATCGGTGAACCATGACCACGAAATGAAAACGCTGACTTCAGTATGGTGTTTTCGAGTTTAATTTAGAGAACTAGGACCCCAGGAAAGAAGATGGTGGCCATTTTCTTCACAAGACGGGTCTGTGACCTTGGGCGCAAATTGTACAGTCAGTTGTGAGTGATATGTTACTAAAGGTTTGACGAAAGTCGGCACGACATGGATGTAATAGCACCCAAACTCGAAAAGTAGGCATCTTCTGCATTACGACAATACCTCAGCACACACGGCTGCCAGAGTAGTGGACGACTTGCAGAAAGATAAGGTACAAGTGCTACCGCATCCAAAATACTCACCCGATGTGGCATTTTGTGACTTCTTCCCGTTTCCAAACACGTAGAAAAAATTTGTGAACACGGTATTTCATATTATAACGAGGCTATCACAGCTAAAAACCTTTCACTAAGTGACTTCCCTAAAGAGGCTAGGACTGAGCCATCTTCGACGTGGTTTCTTCAAGGGATGGAAAAACTTACAAGTGCTCATGGAGAGTATTTTGAAAAATTAACAGTGATATTGTAAATATAATTGTTTTTAACTTTCTGCTAAAAACTGTAGGCTGAATCCTCATATGTGGGACACTATGAACTGGTTGAGCTGAGCAAAATACTTAAGCACTATCTCAGAATGACTAATCTCTCAAGGGGACTAGAGGTGCACGACGGAATGTCTGATGTAACAACTCATCCCTGACAATCACTTACCTGCGGTGAACGCACATAAACCAGGGAGACATTGGACAAAGTTCATGCTCAAGAGCAGGTTGCGATGGCACTGGCCAAGTTAAGGAACTAGAAAGTACTCGAACTTGACGTTATCCACGCTGAAGTCATGCAGCAAACAACGTCGCACACCATAACTTATTTAACGTAGTTACGAATGAAACACTGGGTGGAGCTGGTGCCTGTGAAACGTCCCACTTCGTGGTCCCGTTTCTTACAGCTTCGCTCTAGCGCATGGTGATAGCATCCGAAGATCTCATTTCTTATACGTAATAAATTTTATTATTTACCAATACTTTCTGTGCCATTACGTCATAAACCCGCAGGGTCCAGTAGGACGTCGTATCTGAATCGTGGAAATTGTCGAGAGCGCTAATTATCAAAAAATCCGAATTAATGAACCCCGTCGGAATGAAAGCCCTACATGGTGCTTCTCTTGTAATACCTTAGCTATTGATAAGTGTCATGTATAATTTTGGTACGTGAATTTTTGGTATCTGAATCGATTGTGGCCTAGCAGCGATGTTGTAAGCTGTATCGCAGAAGTTAAACTAACATCTTTGAGCTGTGCGAGGCCGCAGAGAAAGCAGACAATGTTTACCTTTGGAAGCGAGTTGAGTCGAAGTATAAATGTGTTACAGTTTGAAAATGTTAACCAGTGTTACTGAGGAAGCTATGGCAATATTATGATTCAAATTAAAATTTATCTTTTGTTCAATCAACATGATAACAAAACTGACTTGTGAAATAAGAAATCTAATGGAATGTCAGGTAAATACAATAATTATGTTATTATCTTTTATTATTGCTGCGCCATCGAACAAACGCGGTTATTGTAATGACAGTTGTTACATTTTAGAGACAGGAAAGTGTATTGTTTAGATGTTGAGAAGTTCATAAAATTTAAAATCTGATTTGAGCAATTTTTCTCATTAGACAAAAGAAAACAGTGTTGTCATTTTTGTGTATATTTAATTTTTTACCAGTTTTTCTCTGACAATTCTTTTTAATGGTTTATCCAACCAAGTGTGTTCGAAAAACAGTTCGATTAGCAACTAACAGAGAACTCATTGCACCACTCGAGTGTCTCTGCAGATACAGTAATTTGTAGCTTTCGCATAGCGGCAGAACAGTACTGCAACGTGTTATCCAGATTTGCACAGATTAGAGATAAGGAAAAAATATTTTGTTTGTGTTATTTATTCTATCAGGGCTAACTTACGTTATTCAGAGACAGTTTTGTGATCAAATTTTGCAAAACCAATTACTCTGGGTTTCATGACCAAGTTAATTATTCAGACAGTTTCTACTGTT
This sequence comes from Schistocerca gregaria, assembly GCF_023897955.1. NCBI lineage: Eukaryota > Metazoa > Arthropoda > Insecta > Orthoptera > Acrididae > Schistocerca > Schistocerca gregaria. Next base: position 223,334,312 of record NC_064921.1, read on the forward strand.
CAAAATTCTTGCAAATACAGTATGAAATACATCTCGTTTCATTACGACAGGAGCTGATAGGATAGGCTAAACACGGTTGTCGGTGGCGTGTTTGTTGCTGTTCGTAGTAATTGACGGAAAGTCGTCGAGTAAAACAGAAGTGATTTCTGGCATTCCCTCAGGTAGTGTTATAGGCCCTTTCCTGTACCTTTTCTATATTAACGGTTTTCGTGATAATCTGAGCAGCCGTCTTCGGTTGTTTGCAGATGACGCTGTCGTTTATCGACTAATAAAGTCATCAGAAGACCAAAACAAACTGCTAAACGATTTAGAAAAGATGTCTGAATGGTGCGAAAAGAGGCAGTTGACCCTAAATAAAGAAAAGTGTGAGGTTATCCACATGATTGCTAAAAGGAACTCAAACTTCGGTTACACGATAAATCAGTCTAATCTAAAAACCGCAAATTCAACTAAATACGTAGGTATTAGAATTACGAACAACTTAAATTGGAAAGAACACATACAAAATGTTGTGGGGAAGGCTAACCAAAGACTGCGTTTTATTGGCAGGACACTTAGAAAATGTAACAGATCTACTAAGGAGACTGCCTACACTACGCTTGTCCGTCCTCTTTTAGATTACTTCCGCTCGGTGTGGGATCATTACCAGATAGGACTGACGGAGTACAACGGAAAAGTTCAAAGAAAGGCAGCACGTTTTGTATTATTGCGAAATATGGGAGAGAGTGTCACACAAATGATACAGGATTAGGGCTGAACATCATTAAAGGAAAGGCGTTTTTCGTTGCGACGGAATCTTCTTACAAAATTCCAATCACCAACGTTCTCCTCCGAATGCGAAAATATTTTGTTGCCACAGATCTACATAGGTAGGAACCATCACCAAGATAAAATAAGGGAAATAAGAGCTCGTCCGGAAAGATATAGGTGTTCATTCTTTCCGCGCGCTGTACGAGATTGGAATAATAGAGAATTGTGAAGATGGTTCGATGAACCCACTGCCAGGCGCTTAAATGTGATTTGCAGAGTATCCATGTAGATGTAGATATTAATTAATATTTCTGTGCAGTTTGTTTTTCACATTACGCCAGTTCGTTTGTTACCACAGCTCAGGCTTACAATAAGAAAGAGAGTACGCTACCTCAGACAATAATTTTTATTATTTATTTAGATACCTTTCAGTATGATCAACGAGTGTCTCCTGTATGACGAACTACAAAAACACATGGCGTTCATAAACGTAGCTAGCATTAAAACAAGATGGATGGATAGACGACTCACTTGACACAGTAAACGAACCATCTTGGAAATACGCAACGTCAGTTATGACTGATAGCGTAAAGTCCGCTCGCTGATCTTTTTTTTTTCTTTTTACTGACAATAAAGTACATACACCGACAAGCGTCACTCTGCTATAGCTTCAGTTATTACTGGAAGGGACTAGCAATAGAGTGGCCTGAGGGTTACCAAAAAGTGTTGAAAAAAATAATGAAGAAATGTTCTCAGATATGTATATCTCTCAATAGAATCCATCCTCATTTTCAATGGATGGGGACACTGATCTTAACTGGGTCTAGTGCATATTCACGATCTTCTTCTAGTGGTTTTCACCAACTCAAGGGGGGTTTTTGAGAATAAAGTCATTAGTTTATCTAAGTGGATTAGGAAGTGGTGGGAAGGAAAGAAATTGACAAACGTAGCGAACAAAATTGTTTACCTATTGCTTAAAAGTTCTTCATCTGTAACACAATTTCTAACTCTAAAATTAGGTAGCAGTTTCATAGCTAGAATCACCTACACATACACTAAGGTACTAATTAATTAGAAAATTAATTACAGCGACCGCTTCTGAACTGTAGTGGACATGCTGTGTGACACAGTGCATAACATAACAAGTATAGGAACAACAAATTTAAGGATGCTACTTAACGCTGTGAAAGCTAATGACAGTGTCATATTGATATCGACTTAGAGTAGCTGTGAGTCGAGTACAGAGGCTTGTGCATGTTGGACGCTCCGAATTAATCCCGTGAACTAATTATACGTGGTTCTCGGAATGTACCCGACAGGCATCTCTATTAGGTACAGCGCAGTATCATTTTGACCAAGGAACAAAAACCTAGAAAATTCTCAGAGAAAACAGGTTATTGGATCACCAATAAACTCCAGTTAAGGACTGGATGTTTGTTACTTGACAGAGTCGATGGGATAATACTCAGAGCCGACGGGGCTACTCACTCTTCCTGACAACACGAGAAGCGCTGAATATGTGCGATTTCAGTTCTCGTCGAATCATGCTACCTCTTTTGAATCTTGTGGTAGGACACTGTGCCTATTACACTCATCCTGAATGACTAAAGATTATGGAGAGAGTCATTTGCTATTAAGGCGACGAAGGAAATCTAGAACGCGTTGTCTTCCACGAAGCGTTGTTTGACAAGTTTAGGCAAACCATTTTGTTTACACCCAATCTGTATATGGTTGTAACAGACTTCCAAATTTGGTGTATAACTAGTTCGAAGTGAACAGACTATCTAAAATTTACTGTTAGCGGAGTATAAGAAAAGAGGCCGCCCAGGACTCCCTTCGACCTCACGCTTACAGAATAGGGAGTAAGATCTAGCAATGAGTGAGTGTAGAGAGCGTGAGGTAAAGGAAGTGAAATGTTAAGGGACGAAATTATGTGCTTGTAGCTCCTACGCTCATCACCCCCTCATATGGTCCGCAAGATTCACATAATAATGCTATTTAATCGACAGAGGAAGAATTTCTGGTCCTACATCTGGAGCAAATGTAACACTACGAATAGAGCATCTATTAACGTTAGACGACTATTATAGTGACAAAAATAGCAGGTACGGCTTATATTAAACCTAAAATACGATTGCGACTTTATAAATTGTCGTAATGTTGCTCCATCAGTGGTAAGACTGATCTTGTAAGGAGAGTACTCCCTTTAGATTTTCAAAACGAGAACCATCCACTGGCAGGAATGCATAGAATTATAAACACCCTCATGAAGAATCCAAAATGCCATGCGCCGTAAAACTCGATGTACATTCCCAGGTCACAGTCCCATATGGCTGTGATGGAGACCTAAGGAATATCTCTTACTTTTCCTCTTAAATTTAATATTCGTTTCAAAATGATTAACTTGACTATTGTCTTCAGGAAAATGTGAAAAAACGAACACATACGAAAAACTTCTGCAACTCACATCATTTCTTCGGTATTCATAAGTACTGTGGAAAATCAAACGGTTCGTCGTTACGCGAGTGGATCTGAAGTGGTTGCATCATGGTCTGACGTTAGGAGCAATATTCTGTTACAGTAGATCGCTTTATCTCAGTTATTTGTCGTATCAAAGGGATTCCGCAAGGGAACGAGACGTGACTCATTCAGATAGTGTTGTCAAGTGGCTGTTCCAACAAAACAGCTTTCGTATCGCCGCCACAGATTTATCTACGAGTTATCAGATGCATATCATAGTTATTTTACAATTTTCCACACCTCTGCTGCGGGACTTGTGTGTTTGCGGAACGTCAAACAGGCAACTCTTGAAACTGAAGGAGGTATGTAGTCAGCAGCAAATGTTGAGGGAGGTATCTCCCTTTATGTGCCTCTGTAACTTTTTGTTTTGTCTCAGTCGACCAGCTGTCATGTGTAAGCAAGTTTCAGTTTGCTCAAAGAGTTTGTGAAGTGGTACAGAGATGTTTGGGAGTGGTAAGGTGCTGGGACTACAAAACGAATAATACACGAATAGCAATTACTATCACAAACAAACTCTATACTGTAAGGAAAAATACAATTAAATTCAATCCTTCAAATGCATAGGACTAAGATGATGATTAGAAAATCAAGAAAGATCGGCCCACGTTGGCAGGCCAAAATAAACTTATCAAAATAATTCTGAGAACTTAGCAGTTACAATCAAATTATTAATAGCCATACGGATTTGCTTATTAATGGATAACTATACGTCAAAAAGATCAGATGATCAAGTAAATGACTATAATTAACATCTCCACAAATGGCTGAAGACTCAATGATGAATGTCTACCAAGTATTAAGTAGTTGCAGCTGATAATATTAACAGACAATCAAAGGTCAAGAACATCAGTTTATCAAGCAAATGACTATATTTAGCAACTGCACAAAACCTTAAGGCCAGATGGTAATTCTTTACCATGGCGAAGCCAAAGTAATTCAAACTATGAAGCAGTAGCAGCAAACGTTATTAACAGAAAATTGCAGGTCAAGAAATCAACTGATCAAGGGAATAACTGTGCAAAATACTAGCATAAATGGTTTTAGGCCCAATGATAAATGTCTACCATGCCAATACCATTTCGAGTTTTACACACAAATGTCATTGAGGAACACGACACATAAGCCATAAACAACAGTTTTTGGTAATAATGGTCAATGTATAATGTTCAATGTTAAGTGAACAGAATTTCACTACAAGAGACTTCAATAGCATTTAAAACTAACATTTAAGACAGTATAGTGCAGCCGCGCGGGATTAGCCGAGCGGTCTAGGCGCTGCAGTTGTGGACGGCGCGGCTGGTCCCGGCCGGGGTTCAAGTCCTCCCTCGGGCATGGGTGTGTGTGTTTGTCCTTAGGATAATTTTGGTTAAGCAGTGTGTAAGCTTAGGGACTGATGACCTTAGCAGTTAAGTCCCACACACATTTTGAACACAGTAGAGTGCAACTGATTAATGCCCAGCGGCATGTGCACAAATTTCACAACCGGTGAATGAACTTCAGGATTTACATGAAATTTGGTTAAAATCAAAGTAATCCGTTAGTAACTATTTTGAAGGATCTTATGCTTATGTCTGAACACTTATCCACGAGAAGGTAGGTTACCAGGTTTGTAAACACAGTGAGCTTTGCGGTGGAATGTCAAAATCATCAAGTTGTATTCATTCTAAATACCACATGTAGACGGTTTTGCTTGGATTTATTTAAGAGGGATTTACAAGAAACTGGCTGCATTGAATCATATATAACTGAAATATAGAACACCAAATCGAACCAAACGCTTCCACCAAATATACCTAAACCTTGTTGATAGAAACGGCAAATCAACAAATCACAAGATAATTATTACACTGGTAACTTGTAATGCTGACTTACTAGAATCAGCCGGCCAGCTGTCATGCCAACACAGGACCACAGATGTATGAGGAGTTTACAGAACAATTTCGCGAATGCCACAATACCAACCAAAGGACACAATAAGGCCCCTTTCTGGGTTTGGTACTAGTTTCGCTATATAAGGCATTAAGTAATGGCTAATCTGTCCTGTAACACAATCACATATGCAGAATGAAATACTATTCTAGTAGTAGGCTATAGAAACTCCAAGAAAAACAGTTTTGGCAATTGTTGAAAGCTTCAAGCACTATTCTAATGAAATAGAAACGTCAGTGAACAAATTAATGCTTGGTAAACATTGAGTACAAATAGCTTACAGTAGCTTCATAGCAAATGCGTTACATACTGTTGTAATAAATTACAAAAAACGCCAATGTCACTGAATAGATAATACACCATACGGACATGACAGGCGCCGCGTTCTTGCGTGCACAAACAACATAGCCAGGCTACACAATAGAGCGTCGAGTAGGAAACAAAAACGTAATTATAATCCACAATTGTCACAAACTCCGAATAAGTGTCCAGAAACATCGGCTGAACACAGCGTGGTAGAAAAATACAATCGTGCGCCCTTGCTCACAACAGGAAATCGGAAGAACGGCCACCGTTATCAACTAGACCTGAAAGGAAACAAGATGCAGTGTGTTACACATCAGGAAAGCAAAAAATTACTCCCATTACACTATATAGTCCACAACATAGGCTTCCCGGCGGGATCAGGGATTTTCTCTGCCTCGTGATGACTGGGTGTTGTGTGCTGTCCTTAGGTTAGTTAAGTTTAAGTAGTTCTAAGTTCTAGGGGACTGATGACCATGGATGTTAAGTCCCATAGTGCTCAGAGCCATTTGATCCATTTTGAACCACAACATAGGCGCACAACAGATCCCCAAGGAGGCTCACTTTCTCCAATGGTATCGTAGCTGACAATTAAATCTTTAACCAATCTGATGGCGTCAGTAACGCTCTACAGGCTACGCCGCGTCCTAGCTGTGTTCAGCCCAGCAGAGTGTTGGCATGTCCTCGGTAAACCCGGTCCTCCAGCTGTAGATGCTGCAGTCAGTAAGACACCACCCTCCTGACAGGAACACGCCCCTATACTGTGTCCGCTGCTGCCCTCGCGCTTTGCTTGTAGCTTTATATGTCAGGTTCATTATTATGTGAACAATATTTCACTAATGGTCACAGTAGTTTTGTTATTTGCGTGGAAGTAAGAAACTGTGCGAAATTCAAAAATGTTCGTAATGAAAAATATGTGTCGGTATGAGTTTGCTTTTGTTATATATTACATAATATGTTGCTGTGTATGATATTTTGCTAACGTATAGATTATTATTATTATTATTTATTTATTTTTTTTTTTTTTTTTTTTTTTTTTGGACTTTGGTGGAGGCCTCCATCCGTAACTATTGTCGAGGACATTTAACTAACGTAGCACACTCATTTGCTACCGCGCCGCGCCAGCGAGAAATCCAGAATGAAATGTTTACAACATTCCTCATATTTCATAAATGGTTTGAGATACCGAAATGAGTTTTCGGCAAATGATAGCACTCAAAGAGAAGAATGTTTTACCATATGGTTATTACGCATAATTTCACTATCTTTCGTGTTATTCCACTACCTACTGAATTTGTCAATGACAGTATGTGATTTTTAAGGGCCTCGATATCTGATGAAACGAGAAATGTTGTGGGATCTAGAACAACACATGTGAATACATTACACGTTTACTTTATATCGAGGATGTGCTTTCCAATAAGATGCTCCCTTTACTTTTTCTCAGTTCCTCACGTAATAAACTTAATAAAGCACTGTTTCAGAATTTTCTCGCAATTGCACCTGCGCAACATACGAGTGAGGTGAGACTTTGTAAACTCTGCTGTGTTTTAGCAAAAAAGCAAATTTCATCATGGAAACAGGAGAAATGGGTAGGTTTACTCAACATTCGCCAGTCATGACTCTCCTCTGAAAATTATAAACGGTTAACAAGCCAGGCGAAAATAAATCGCTGCATTTTCGACCGAATTATTTTAGGATATTAACGAAAGCAGAGGTGACAGACGGTTTTGAATTATCACCATGCAATTCTTAGCGTGGAGGCGCCCCGTTTAATATTTACAAAAAATGTGAGTGCAGGCTTCAGTTTAGAACGGCACTTCTCCTCCAGCATTCTCCATTTCCCCTACAGCGCCTTCCGGCAACCCCCACCACTACTGCGCACCGCACTCGCGTCCTGTCATCTGCGCATTTAGTGGCCACAGTACTCTGCGCTGACTCCATAACCGATGACCTAGCACCAAGGCGCGCATGGCACAGTTTAATTTTGTTATGTTTCAGGTGACTGCAGGCTTTGCAGCTACAAACGAGATAGAATAAAGTGAAAAAATACAGACTGATGTACTCTTTATTTCATTGCAGTTGCGTGTGATTTTAAAAGGTGCAAATGCAACAGAGAACTAAATTAATAATAAATGAACAGAGTTACTGATCTTTTGTGCCAACACAGCGTAAGAATTGCTCAAATAAATTTATGTTTTCTGTTGCAGAAACGGCTTCAACACAAACGAGAAACAAATGCAACATTGGAACCATGTGAAAAACATGTTGTGTCGCCATGAATCGAGTAGCTTGCCATAATTTTATTTCCCTAAGTATGACATCTATCAATATATACTACTAACTAGGGCAAAAACGATTTTTTTAGGCAGTATGGAATAAACGATCAGCATTGTGGTGATAATAATGTAGAGTGTTTGGAGCTTATTAGTAAAAACCAAGTGACGTTTACCCGCCCTGTTCACATCTGGCCCCATGTGATATTTTCCTGTTCCATAAGGCCGCTAAAAGGTGAAGTTTAATATTGTAGGTACTTTGCTGCAAGATCCATGGATCAAGAGCGTTAGATCCGATGGGTACTGTTGTGAGGATGACCTAATTTTTAAAATGATTTGTGAAGTACAAAAATCAACTCGTAGTTACTATGTGCACCTTGCACGTACATCTGTTGATGTATATTAACTCACAATGCTCTAACACAGGATGGTGAGACTAATTCAGATTAAACAGACCAGCTGGATTGTACTGGCACTGAGTCCCCCACAGAGAGCAGAGCAGCTATCCCCTACATTAGGGAAGATTTTCTGTAGTTGTCTAGGAACATGGTGTACTCATTACCCATTTCCGTAGGAACCATAGAGTTACACAGCGAAGGTACACACATCAAACTTTATACCATTCCCAGAGAAATACATCACTCGAATTTCCTCACTTGGTGTTAGACCTACATCAAAAAATTAAAAGAATTGTCGTTCTACGAATGGGATCCGCCTTTTCTGAACATTCTCGTGCTACTGAGTAGCGGACATTTTATGTTGTGGGAGGGGAGGGGGGGGATTTTCCGAGTTCCTGTTGCCCACTCTGCCTATGACAAAATGACATCCTGGATAGGGTATATAAAACATAAGTTGTGTTTGCAGTGAAGTAAGCTGTCTTTCTAAGTTCTTAAACTGCAGTCGCCCAGCTTACCAGTACACAGAAATCTTAGAAGTTTTTTGATCTTGCCTAACAACACAGCATAATGAATAACTACAACATTGCGTTGAACTGTTTTTCATAATGATCCAGAAGTACACAGATGATGCCAAAATTAAAAAGGCGCAATAAGGCAAATCATAAAAGTGAAATGCGGTAGGGAGCTGGTGTTGAGTGGAACGGTACTGAGCCATAATGATTTTATTACCGTTTCTAAAAACACTAATGAATTTATTTTTAAAAAGCTAAAATCCAAGAAAAACTTTAACATATTGCCTCTAGAACTAAAAAGACTAAATTTCAATAACACAACTTATAACAAACACCTCAAAATGGAAACAGTATAAAATTACTTACTTTTAATAAAGAATATTAAATAAAGTAAAAATACATTTACATTACAAATAGCAAAACATATGATCAAATGAATATGTCACACATATAAGCCATCGGCTATTGCCAGTAATTATCAAAACTATATTGCCTTCGAAGTAGCAAAAATGACTGACAAATATGGTTCAAATATATTATGATAGAGGCTGTGGCAGAGGCAACGCCAATAGCAATTATTCCTCCTCCTCCTCTACTAACACAGGCTGGCGGTTGCTGCTGACACAGTACTAGAAACTTTCATTAGACCACAGTTAACAAGAAATACAATCACCTATCCTGTAACACAGAGACAACTCGTTAATTATTTAGTAAAAATTTAACATACTACACATGCAGAAAAGTACAAACGTGTGCACGAAGCTTTGACTTCACTACTGAGGCATAAAATTTTTCTTTAGTTTCTTTTTTTTGTTGTCGATGCAAACAATTAAGTAAACAGCTCGAGCTCGTGATACTAGCCAACAGGTAACTATAGGCAAGCCACAGAAATGAGATAGGTAGATTAATCAATTTTCATTTACTATAAAGTAAAATTCGTAATTCAGAAGAATTACGTCTGCATTCTACACCCTTCAATTCTAAAATCAGTTTGTAATAGTGACAGCCACAAGCCCACACACATAGAGAGAACTGAACTCAAGCAGTACCAGACAAAAGATTCATAAATAACACATTTATATATGTAACAACGACCAACCAGGATACTGAGTCAAAATAGCAAACACTAAGTGACGTGCAGCAGTAATCGGATGCTCAACGTTACTTCTCGTAATATCCAGTTTCCATTGACAAATGCTTGCTTCGAGAGAGAAGGATGTAACGAAGATAGCCCGTAGTCGGAAACCCACGGGTATCATCCAGCAGACACAACCGCGTCCAGTACTTGCAAAGGTCAGACCGGACTCCAACCCGGCACCACAATTGACACAAACTGCTTGCAGTTTCAATAGCAGAGGACATACAGAATACTGTGTGTCCTGCCGAAGTAGATTTTAACGAGCAATGTTCACGGCTGTGATCAACACTCGACCCCGCCACACCCCCAGCGAGTAGAGGCACCACTCTTGCCATCGGGCCACGGCAGACGCTTGGCCACAACAATATGGCGCCTCACTCGCGCTCCTCGCCGCCCCTGTCACACTCATCCCTTTTCGCCAGGTCGCCCCCGCCGTTAACTACCTTCTCCTTCGACCTGCTCTCTACCGGCGACAGTCACGTTCCATGCGCTCTTGCGGCCATAAGGATTCGAAATTAAACGCGTGCGCACGGCGCGAAGAGTCTTAAACCTATGTCAAGACTCAGAAGAGAATCGGTACGACGACAGTAAGTTTCAAAATTTGCATGTGTCACGTTTCTTGCCTCAATACATGTGTCGGGCATAAAAGATTATCAGTAATTTTCGATAAATTTCATTGTCTGAGCATGATTGCATAGCAGATATCACGCTGTATTTATTACTCAAGGTATTAAATAACCTGTGAGACAACACTCTGGGTCGGTCGGAGTGGCCGTGCGGTTCTAGCCGCTACAGTCTGGAACCGAGCGATCGCTACGGTTGCAGGTTCGAATCCTGCCTCGGGCATGGATGTGGGTGATGTCCTTAGGTTAGTTAGGTTTAATTAGTTCTAAGTTCTAGGCGACTGATGACCTCAGAAGTTAAGTCGCATAGCGCTCAGAGCCATTTGAACCATTTGAACACTCTGGAATGGACAGAGGATATCAAGTTTCATGTATAACATGGTTACTGTTTTCTTAATTTCTTACTTACAGACTTTTTTTGTTACCAATGTTGTTTATTTTGGGAAGTGTTAAGTCAAAGCCTTGTTATATTTATTACACTTTTCATGGTATTAGTAAATAAACAAATCCTTTAATATTGTGCACACAACCAGTAGTGGAAATTTACTCTACTGTTATTCGACTAGTGTTTAGTGTGTATGGAATGTCCTCCCCCACCATTATCTATTCTCCGTTCCTGGTTAAAATGTATTATAATCAGCCCATGGCGGACATCAAACCGGATGCGTCTGAAGCCAGACGTTTGTATGCTGGAATATCTCCTAACACATTTACCGAATCATAATTTCTTTCACTGAATAGATGAACGTATGGTGAAGACAGGTTTTTTTGACTACAGTTCCTTTCATCGTGGAAAAGAAAGTTTAGTAGGTACGGCACTTCGTCATATTGAGGACAAAGACAGCGGTACGAGAGAAGTAGCAGAAACTGAAAATGTGAGTCATGTGACAGTGTGGTAAGTGTTACGAGATCAACTTCTTTATCCATATCAACGTTAGTGTGTGCAAGGTCTTTTGGAAACAGATTTTCAATCCAGACAAAACGTTTTGTACTTCGTTGCTGGGGATACACCCTCAGGACCAACATTCTCTATTTACCGTATTGTTCACTGATTAAGCTAAGTTTATCAAGAATGCAGTGCAAGATTTTGACGACGCAATTGTATAGGGGGATGAGAATCGTTTTGCAGTTTTGGAAACAAGACATCGACAACAATTTAGCATTAATGTATGGCCTGGCACAATATAAGACAGATTAATTGGATCTTTTATTTTCAATGGAACATTGCCTCGAGATTCATACAGAGAATTTTTAACGGAACATTTAATGGTATTGCTGGAGGACGTTCCAGTACACTTAAGTCAGAAGATGTGACTCTTGCACTCTCCAAACAAGACCAATTAGATCGTGTGGCAGCAGTATCTTGGCCCGCTCAGTCCCCTGAGCAGTCTACTGGATTTTTATTTTTGGAACACTTAAAACGACATAGAGTTTTCAAGGTCTGTTTCGAATGTTGATATTCTTCAGCGGCACGTTCTAGAATGGTATCCGCACATACAGCAGGTACGTCAAATATGGAACAAGCACCACAATCCATGATGCGGCGTTTAGAAGCTTCTGTTTGAACTAATGGCAGAGATTTGGAGAATTTCATATAGCCATTGGAAGGCTAGACCCAAGTTAGAAATCTGGAAACATTAAGCTGGAAACAAAGGAAATGTGCAACAAGAAAAAAGCGTCTGTAACCAAGATAAGAAAATAAAGTTGACTATATATGTAGTTGAACATTTTTTCTTATTTTTAAGTCCTCCATCGATTAAAGGTTTCAGGAATTCTTGCTATTAAATTCAATAAGCAGTGCATATTAGATAATGTCTGAAACCTTTAACAAGACAGTCGCAGTGTTCCAAATCCAAAATGGATAGAAATTTTTATTTCCTCTACCGAATTCCCAGAAGTTTCCCAGATATCAGTTGACACACTGTATAAGGAGGTACCCAGGAGATGGACAATATTCATAGACCTGACTCAACCTACCCTTCGAAGCAAAGAAGTTTTCTAAGCATGGACTCTAAAACGCATACCTTACCTTAAGAGCTATAAGCATTGATTCATCTTCGCCACTGTGAAACACATCTATTTCACTGAGCAAGTGCTTACAGCTCTGGAGGTATGCTCGTTAGAGCCCATGTTTCCTGGATATTTTTTTCTTATTTTGGTCCACAGTACCGTCTCCCAAAATTTGGATATCAAAGAACTTGCAAGAGAGCAAATTAGTTTCACATTATCGAAGGTGAAAAAGAGGTGACAGCTCTTAACGTATGTATTTTAGAGCCCATGTTTACTAGACTTGTTTGCTTTGAATGATCATTCCTGTCACATCCCTGAATACTGTTTATTCCCCCTGGGACACCATGTATGTATGGCGGAGATGGACGGTAGCAGAAAAAAACTAAACGTACTCGCAAGCTACAATAGACATAAACAAATTTTGATAGTAGCAGTAACGAAGTATCCACAAATTCCAGACATACAGAATTTCAACCGTTTATTCTTTTAATAGCGTAATTTAGAGAATTTATTGGAGTCTTTAACGGGCATATTTCAGTCTCTTCAACGATTACGCAACAGTCACCCCATCAATTTAATATTTCCTAGGAATGTATTGCAAAATTTTTTATAGCTACATTTTTTGCTCCCTTTTTGACGTTTTAGCCCAGTAGGAAACATATTATCACTGTAAAAAAAAAAAAAAAAAGGATTGCGAGTGTGGAAGTGGCAATTGATGAGCGGGTAGTTCATGGTGGCATTCGGAGGTGTTTGAATTAAGAGTTAAATTGTGGAAGGTTAATTAATTTATAGAAAAAAAACGTTTTAGCAGTGATGGAAGGAGGAGAGGATTGGAAGAGCTCGATGCAAGTGTATTGAACTGCAGAACACTGTAATTTACTAGCAGAGACGAGTGGAACGTAGAACCTTCTGGAAAACGATTGCTTCACTATTGTTACAGTAGTGTATCAATATTTGGGGAAGGAGTTTATTTTTTCCGAAGATCTAAGCAGAAGAGGTAAGCGCAAGTGGGGAAGACCTAAGTAGACGTAGAAGCGAAAATATTTATTTCAAGATCAACGCAGTAGACGCTGGGAACAAGACGACAGCAAAGATACATCGGACAACCTAGTACCAGAAGCACTGGCGTTAATAAAAGCAAATACACCGTGACTTCTGAAGGAAGCTAACAGAGAATAAGAACCCCAGTATCAAAAGACAGTTAATGCCTTATCTACTGAAGCAACAATCATGCCTACCTTTGTCCCTGTACGCACTGATTACCCTGTTACGTTCTTCTTTGCAACCAGATATTCCTCATTGCAGTCTACTTAAATTTTACTTGCCCAGAAATCGATGACCAGAAAATATTACTTTTGTATGTCATTAAATACTTTTTGTACCTGCACTATCATTATTATTAATACTGTCGTTGTCTTTATTGTCGTTACTGCGAGGGTCATTCAATAATTAGAGAAATTATTCTGGAGTAAAAAGCGTTTATTTTTACAAAACAATACTTTTTCCACTTTTCAACATAATCCCCTTGAACATTTATGCACTTGTTCCAACGGGCTATAAGCATTTTTATTCCTCCTGCAAAGACCTCTTTTGTCTTGTTATTTGAAACAATTTCCCAGAAACTTGTTCACGTCCTCGTTGTCCTGGGACCTCTTCCCACATAATGCCTCCTCCAGTCCACGCAACAAATGGAAATCACTAGATACTAAATCAGGACTGTAACTGGGATGAGAAAGTACTTCCCAGCCCATTTTGACGATAGTTTCAGTGGCTAGTTGAGCAATAAGAGGACGTGCATTGTCTTGCTGGAGAATCACACCACTCCTCTGAAATCCCCGATGTCTCAGGACTGGCTTCACCTTGATCAAAAGCCAATCCGGGTAGTTTTGGCTTTTTCATTGTATGCTGCTCTTCGAGATAATGACAAAGAATTGGACCTTCAGCATCCCAAACACCGTCAACAAAACCTTTCCTGCTGATGCTGGAATGGTGAGTTGGTGTGCTTCCACTCAATGCTTTGTCTTTTTGATTCTGGCTCATAATAGCGAACCCAAGATCCATCGCAAACTAAAATTTCTTTGAGTAATTGCTCACCTTTCACAACAATCCTTTAGCTCTGTGCACACTCTCAATCCTGTTTCCTTGGCCCACATCTCGTGGTCCTGCGGTAGCGTTCTCGCTTCCCACGCCCGGGTTCCAGGGTTCGATTCCCGGCGGGGTCAAGGACTTTCTCTGCCTCGTGATGGCTGGGCGTTGTGTGATGTCCTTAGGTTAGTTAGGTTTAAGTAGTTCTAAGTTCTAGGGGATTGATGACCATAGATGTTAAGTCCCATAGTGCTCAGATCCTGTTTCCTTGTGTAGCCACATCAACTCCTTTGGGACCCATTTTGCAAATGTTTTGCGGTACTTCGGGTTGTTAATGAAAATGTTAAGAACTGTACCAATACTATTGTATTGTATTAAACTGCGGACCTAGAAGCGACGGAGAGGCTTCGTTCCGTTCCATCATATCCATCAGTGGTTGACAACCCCACAACAGGGCCACAGGCCACAGCAGTTCATCCGTCCCACCAACGCCCCACATCGAACCTAGGGTTATTGTGCGGTTCGTCCCCCAGACGACAGACGAGTGTAACCCCCAATGTTTTTGCGTGGTAGAGTAATTATGGTGTACGCGCACGTGGAAACGGTTTTTGCGCAGCAATCGCCAACACAGTGTAACTGAGGTGGAATAGGGGGAACCGGCCCGCATTGGCCGTGGTAGATGGAAAAACGTCTTGAAAACCATCCACAGGCTGCCCAGCACACCGGACCTTGACACTAATCCGCCGGATGGATTCGTGCAGGGGACCGGCACGCCTTCCCGCTCTGGAAGCAGCACGTTAGACCTCGCGGTTAGCCAGGTGGGTGTACCAGTACTATTGAAACTTATCAGCAATCATTTCCACAGTCACACGGTAGTCGGCACGAATAACGTCATCAATTCGACCTTCAAGTGAGGGAGTTGAAATTGCAACTGGTCAGCCAGAACGGTGTTCATCAGTCACTGAGTTGCGACTGCCTTTGAACTGCTCTACCCATTTGTAAAAATTTGCACGATTCGTACTACGTTCACCATAAACTTTAGACATTCAACAGCATATATTCACTGGTTTCTCACCTTCAGCTACTAAAAACCGAATAACAAAACGTTGTGCAACTACTGTGGACGTTTCACGTGGACTCGCCATCTTGAAATGTATTTTTGAGGCTATAAACAAAACAATTTTGACACATCAGCTGATCAAAGCCCATCCCAGTGATGCTAACTTAAAGCCATAAACGTACCAAACATGCCCTACTAACAGTTTTTCCCGAGTTCAAATGGTCTCTTTAATTATTGAATGACCCTCGTATTATTATTATTATTGTGTTATGGGCAGCAGCAGCTGTCGTAATAATAGTAGAGGTACTGCTAGTATTAACTTCCTTAGTTCTTAGTCAGTACTATTTATTCACTTCGTCTCTTCGTACATTATAAATGGTTTTCAGTTCCGTGACTACTATTTTTATTACTGTTCTTCATATTAAAATTCTTGTTATTTCTATAGTGGCTATAGTATAAGAAATGCTGAATGTGTGAAACCCTCCTCCAGTGTAAGAGAGAACCTGCAGACCCTAATCCGATCAGTTTAAAATATCCCGTCCAAAAACAGATGTTTTTACGGTGTACCTCCGATTGCAGAGTGTGTGAAGGAGCAATTTGAAATTTTGGTAATTAATTTTCTAATCAACCAGCTTGCCACCGCTATTCTGCTGTGGTCAAGCAGCCATCGCAACAATAGCCAAGAACGTCCTCCACTGCGGCGCATCTCCAGGTGAGCCATATATGCGATTCAGCAATTGTCATTCAGCGGCAATCACCGTTGTTGCGTAATGTGAAAAGCAGAATTTAGAAAACTGTCAAATTAAAGTAAACAAAGACAGGGTAACACTGTTAGCATTTACTTAATAAAATATTTAATAATATTCCACATCACATAAAATACACTCCTGGAAATGGAAAAAAAGAACACATTGACACCGGTGTGTCAGACCCACCATACTTGCTCCGGACACTGCGAGAGGGCTGTACAAGCAATGATCACACGCACGGCACAGCGGACACACCAGGAAACGCGGTGTTGGCCGTCGAATGGCGCTAGCTGCGCAGCATTTGTGCACCGCCGCCGTCAGTGTCAGCCAGTTTGCCGTGGCATACGGAGCTCCATCGCAATCTTTAACACTGGTACCATGCCGCGACAGCGTGAACGTGAACCATATGTGCAGTTGACGGACTTTGAGCGAGGGCGTATAGTGGGAATGCGGGAGGCCGGGTGGACGTACCGCCGAATTGCTCAACACGTGGGGCGTGAGGTCTCCACAGTACATCGATGTTGTCGCCAGTGGTCGGCGGAAGGTGCACGTGCCCGTCGACCTGGGGCCGGACCGCAGCGACGCACGGATGCACGCCAAGACCGTAGGATCCTACGCAGTGCCGTAGGGGACCGCACCGCCACTTCCCAGCAAATTAGGGACACTGTTGCTCCTGGGGTATCGGCGAGGACCATTCGCAACCGTCTCCATGAAGCTGGGCTACGGTCCCGCACACCCTTAGGCCGTCTTCCGCTCACGCCCCAACATCGTGCAGCCCGCCTTCAGAGGTGAATGGAGGGACGAATGGAAACGTGTCGTCTTCAGCGATGAGAGTCGCTTCTGCCTTGGTGCCAATGATGGTCGTATACGTGTTTGGCGCTGTGCAGGTGAGCGCCACAATCAGGACTGCATACGACCGAGGCACACAGGGCCAACACACGGCATCATGGTGTGGGGAGCGATCTCCTTCACTGGCCGTACACCTCTGGTGATCGTCGAGGGGACACTGAGTAGTGCACGGTACATCCAAACCGTCATCGAACCCATCGTTCTACCATTCCTAGACCGGCAAGGGAACTTGCTGTTCCAACAGGACAAGGCACGTCCGCATGTATCCCGTGCCACCCAACGTGCTCTAGAAGGTGTAAGTCAACTACCCTGGCCAGCAAGATCTCCGGATCCGTCCCCCATTGAGCATGTTTGGGACTGGATGAAGCGTCGTCTCACGCGGTCTGCACGTCCAGCACGAACGCTGGTCCAACTGAGGCGCCAGGTGGAAATGGCATGGCAAGCCGTTCCACAGGACTACATCCAGCATCTATAAGATCGTCTCCATGGGAGAATAGCAGCCTGCATTGCTGCGAAAGGTGGATATACACTGTACTATGCCGACATTGTGCATGCTCTGTTGCCTGTGTCTATGTGCCTGTGGTTCTGTCAGTGTGATCATGTGATGTATCTGACCCCAGGAATGTGTTAATAAAGTTTCCCCTTCCTGGGACAATGAATTCACGGTGTTCTTATTTCAATTTCCACGAGTGTACATCAGCACCGCTAGAATTCTCTCTCTCGCAGTTCGAAATCTGATTAATGCACTTGCGAGGTGCCGCGGCTAGTAGTGTATTTAACACTAAATTCTTCTCGAATCTTCATATGGAAATGATGCTCTAAGCCCCCCTTTTCTAAATCCTACTTTTGCTGTTGCACATGTATTAAGAAGAAACTGACTGTAATCGGCCCTGCAAGTGGAGTGGACAAGAGTTTGGCACCTGCAATAATTTAATTTGATAGACATAAATTAAATAAAGGAAAGTTTCAGTAACGTGTTGAGAAATGAAAGGGTTGCTCTACCGATTAACAGAATGAAAGTTCTGTCCAAAATAACAATTTGATTTATTATGACTAAACTCAAAATCATAAACAAAACACATGAAACATTTACAATACATCAAAATGGATCCAATTGGATACTCAAATAAATGCTGTGAAGGTGAAGTTGTCCATAAACTAGATTGTGACATTTATGACAAAGTGGTATGTGGAGCCAATCCCTTGCAACTCAAATCTTAAGAGAAACACGCAACTAACCCAATATTAATTGCTGCTACAGTAGTGAGAACTCAGACAATGAACACCCAAGACAGCACAAAGTTAGAAAAAGACGAACAGGCGCGCTCTGCTGAGCTCTGATTATCCCAGTGCAAATTCCCTAATCTGCCGGTGCTGCGGACATACATTACCAACCTGTCTTCTTAACTGCAAGGACACTATCTGGCGTACTGGAAGTGATGGCTGGTTGCTTCGACGTCCCGTCGTGATGATGATAATGTCGCGAGTATAGCCCAAAACAAATTGTCCTGGTCTGGTTGTTCCAGACTAAAGACTTCCTATCAACACAAATGTGCCTCTGAGGGAGACGAAGAAGGCTCGCCACACAATCACTGACGGTACAGTGATTGATTTTAACAAGCAAAGTCACACAGTAACTCCGATACAGTCAACTTTAGCCAAAAGTGCCAAAGACAGACAACATAGGCTGCTTGTACGCAGAACGCGCAATTGCCAACTGTACTCGGAAAGTTACGTTGAAGTTGAAACTTCAGCAACTTCGTTAAACAGTTACAATCAAATAAAAGTATATTAAACAGACAATGGAAAGCAGGCTGTCCAGAGCAGCGAGAGCTGTCTTGTAACCTACCCTGACTGAAAGGCGAGAGCCGACTCCCACAAGAGCATCCGTACACACCGAACAGAGAACATTCCCACCCCCACGACAGTGGCCGTGGTTATACGTTCCAATCAGCAACTCGAAAAGCGGTGGGAAAATTCCACTCTATTGCCGAAGCACTACCACTCCACCAATGGAGATTCTTGGCGCCAATTTCTGCGGCGATTTAGCTACGTCACGGAGCTATGCCCTGAGCAAGCCAATCACAGTTACGATTTTGCAGAAAACGCGAGAATTTGCCCCCCAAGACTGCCTGGGAACACAAGTCATTCCCACGCCTCGCTGGTAGCCCGCCAGAAAGTGTTTTCGCTAAGTTTCTGCGAAGTAATGGAATCTCTAGTGCGGCCGCTCATTCACGCCCCTGCGGGCGTGTCTCCGCCGCTATTATGACAATGTCGGCGTCTGGAGAGCATTCACTCGACTCCCTCACACCCGTCGGCTTAACCCTTTCAAGATCAGCAGAGCCCGCCTGTCACCGGACCACCCGGGTGACGAGAGACGCTGCGTGGGAAGTCCGCGTGTGAAGGAATAGCAACATTTCACAACATGCAATTAGAGAGGAAAATCGACTTACTCAGAGTAAGATAGAAGCATGAGAGTGTGCTTCTGCCACCTCTCACACTATAATAAAGTTTGTGTAAACGTATGGGTATGTGTACTATGTGACAATTGTAAACGGTGTAAACCCAACGAAATGTGCATCAGCAGTATTTGTTACGAAAACGAGATAATATGTACGATTTCGTATGAAAAATTACTATGGATTGACTGCAGCGTTGATTTCAGATGTCATGCAGATGCACTGAAGCCATCCACCACAGGCCTTGCTTAGTGTGAAAGGTAGCAAAAGATTACTGTCATGTGACAGGAACCTTGATTTTAGAATTCATACAGTTGTGCAGTAGCCATTCACCGCACCAAGTGCGTTTCTGGTACCACAATAACTTGACTGCACATCCATAAGCGATCGATATTTACGATAGTCAACATTTTGCTATTATGTACAATCAGAATATCACGCAACACCGAACAGCTAATACAAATCCACAGAGCATTTCCGTTCGCTTGTCCTTTGCACAACAATTGCGTCGAACGTAATTGAGATACATTTCCTGATACCCATTATAATAGCAATCAGTTAAGGTCTCAATAATCAACATTATAACCGATCTTCTGGTATAGTATATTTTTGTCTCTGTACGTATATGTTTATTTCTTTTGCTTTACAGGAGTGATGCAAGTGTGTGAGTGTTTTGCGTTGCTCATCTCAGTCTAGTAAAACAGGAAATATAGCCACAAGACGGTTTCAGGGATTTATTTAGTCAGATTTGAAGCATTCTGTGTTAAGCCTATTCTGTCACAGGAGCTTCGTGCTTCATGCTAATTTTGTCAGGAAGGTGTTCTTGCGACCACTCTCTGTACTAAGGAGTTAAGTACTTGTGACAGGGTAGTGAACTCTTGGTATCAGAACATTACAGACAGCGTGGGGCGAGAGCATAGGATTCTCTCATTCTTACCAGTTACAGGCAGAGGCTATGTACTTTGGATCAGCGAATTAATACTTAACTGAAATGTTGTACGACTCTCTTAACTGATGCCGTAGTCACAGTAGTAGTGATAGCTTGTGTTGGTCGGAAGAATAACAGAGAAGTAAATTAAGACCAGTTTAAGTCTTTGTCTGTGCTCGTGTAATTTTTGTAGAAAAAGAACTGCTGCTGGTCATAGCAGCTTGCACAGCTGGAGAGCCGAAAACGTATCAAGCGGTCAGTCAAGGACTGCGTTAGTTAATACCTAGAAGAAGAAGCTTGTTGATTTGCCATGGTAACGATTTCAGTTCTTCGGTGCAGTGTCTACCGTGGCTCAACGATGCAGACAGTCGTACCATAGGTTCAGGAAATCTAGCTATGTAGAGACCAGTTTAATATCAGCCTCCTGAATACAGGCAGCAGTCTTTTCAATAGGTGCCTCAGCAACAGTCTGCTTAATAGACTTTCCTGGCATTGTAGCACTAACCAGTAGGTCCTTTCTCTGTCAGTACTGCAAACAGATGAAAGCAAAGGGAAACTACAGCCTTATACTTCCCATGAATATGCAGCTCTACTGTATGGCTTAATGATGATGACATCCAGTTGAGTAAAATTCCCCGGAATAAAATAGCCGCTCTTTCGGATCTCCATGCAGGGACTACTAAAAAGGATATTATTCTCACAAAAAAACTGATGTCCTACAAGTCTCAGTCTCTTAATGGGAAGGAGTAAGTTGCAGAATCGCAAAGAGAAGTGGTTACTGTGAAGATATAGTGGAAATCAATGAAATGTGACAGAAGCAGAATAGTACAAAATCATATAGAAGTAATTCAGGAGTACATCCAAAAATTTATATGAAAATAGCGATCTGCCATGAATACTTACAAATTTATCGAAGCCAAGATAGACAATAGAGACATAAATACCTGGTATCCCACATGAAAACGGAACGCCTCACATACCGGTTAATCATCTCAAGTCTAATTGCATGTGAAGTGGCAACACTGTCTCAGAAGTTGGTTGCACTGAATTCTTACGTAAAGTTGAGTGCAGCTTTGTGTTTGCGCGCCAGTTGTGAGACGCTCGTATTCTTTAGTTGTTATGGAAATGGGGCACTTTGCATTAGAACAGCGAATGATATTGATAGTGTGAAGTGTTCATAAAGACAGACTCCATTAAGGAAGGTAAAGAAACGTTTTAAGCGAAGTTTCCTCGTAGGAAACTCCTCACGGCCGGCACTAATCAAGAGCTGTACAAGAATTGGAGGGCTGTAGGATCCGTTCAGAATGTACGTTGGAATGGGTGACGGACAGGGAGGACCCGTGAAGCTATAGACAGAATTCACATGGACAGTACAAGAAGTCCCCGCAGGTTGGTAAGGAGATTAAGTAGACTATCCCAGCAGGTTGGTGTTTCTCGTACATCGTGTACTAAAAGATATGAAATTAAAAGCCTACCGTGTGAGTGTGGTGCAACAGATGTAATTTGAGGATCAGGAAAAAAGGGTTTCATTGCAACTAGCTGTTAACATCAATTGCTAATGGTTACTCGGACGTCTTGCTTCACTTCATGCCAAATGACGCTTGGTTTCATTTTTCAGGTTATATAAACTCAAGAATTGCAGATACCGGCCGCAGGCAACCCACATATTCTGCATAAAGGAACTTTCCACTCAGAGGAGATAGATGTTTGGTTTCCTTTTTCCGGCATGCGCATTATTGGCCCCATATTTTTCAAATACAACTTAAATAGAGTAGAAGTCTTTGAATCTTCCTATGCGCAGTTGATAGTTTCAGAGAAGCTGTACGCTGTATTCCAACAAGATGGAGCAACGGCTCACACATCCGAGCCAAGTATGGCCGACATCACCAACGTCTTCCCAGAAGACTAACTTGTCAGTGTACGACACTGACCCCCAACATCCCTGGACTTAACATCTTGTGATTTTTATTTATGTGGCACACTAGAAGGCAAAGTGTATGCTGACAATCCCCGCACCACACACGATCTTAAACGGGACATTATTAGAGAAACTGAAAACATCACGCGTGCAGAATTACAACGTGTTGCTGGTAACGTCATCATGCTAAAGTGAGCGATGCCCAGATGCCCATGGCCACTCTCATTAACAGGTAACTACGGGTTTTTAACATTTGTATTCTCTATTCGTTTCAGTTAGTTCATTGTCACTTGGATTTCGGGCATGAGGCGTACCAGTTTTACGTGGGACATCCTATATAACTGTAATGGTGAACTGGAAGTCGGTATTTGCAAAAGGAAGAGAAGGAACGATAGTGGGAGAACAAGGTTAGCGACAAGGGAGAAGCCACTCTGTACAATTTTGCACAGAGGGCAATTTAATCATTCGTAACATATGGTTTAAGAATTATGAAAGAAGGTAGTACCTAGAGTATTAACGATACTAGTGATACGGAGACAAACGAGCCACATATGCGCCTAATAATTAAAACGCGAACACGTCAGTTCGTCAAAAAAAAAAAAAACTGAAATTTAAAGGACATTATCTTTACAGTACTTACATGAAAACAGAGACTGGGAATAATCTGGAATCTATATAATTAGTTTGAAAATGCTGAGGTCAAACGCGTCGTAAGGAGTATCATGGTGCTATTTCTGATATTGAAAACTGAAGAATTTGAATGGGAACTGAGGTGAGTTAGTTATAGAATATTCTGAATGAAAATGGTCTGCAATGCCTACGACTTCTAATAATGGCTGAAACGAAGTTGGATGACATTGACGTACGTCTTGCATATGGACTCAGCTCAATAGACTATGGTCTGAGCATAGGAAATTCTCTACTGTATTAGATTTCCCTCAAGCACCCACACATTTTTGAGTTAATAGTGTCACTGATTTAGTTGTCAGTTTATGTGTGACTTATGAAAGAGACAGCCCAGGATATAGAAACAAAGTCGTGAGCACACAAGTCTCTCGGCCGTTGTCAGCTTTCGACGTCTTGGAACCACTGCTGTTCACTCATGTAGCTCTTCAGCTAGTATGACGTCAGAGTCATCCAGTAACGATAAATCCCTGGCAACATTCCGGAAGTGAACTCCGGTCTTTCACATTGCAGTCAGACACGCTGACCTCTTAGTTATCGAGCCGATTTTTTCGTCGTACATATACCATTATTTCCAGAAGTATGCATCAGAAAAACTTGACAATATCTTCAGCTTTTCTAGACCAGTAATGAACTGTTTAGTTTTGTAAGGTCAATACTTTTATTTCAGAGATAAAAGCATAACTGGTTATTAATTAAATTACAACCCAAATTATTAAACAAATATCAACTACTTCCAAAATGAGATTTTCACTCTGCAGCGGAGTGTGCGCTGATATGAAACTTCCTGGCAGATTAAAACTGTGTGCCCGACCGAGACTCGAACTCGGGACCTTTGCCTTTCGCGGGCAAGTGCTCTACCATATCAACTACTGTCTGCAAAATCAGTGTGTCTGAATCTGCACTAAACTGAAATAAGGACTGCTGCCAGTCTCGTTTACAAGTTTCAAGGTACTGAAGGAAAAATATCTCAA
The DNA here is from genome assembly GCF_023897955.1 of Schistocerca gregaria. Classification (NCBI taxonomy): domain Eukaryota; kingdom Metazoa; phylum Arthropoda; class Insecta; order Orthoptera; family Acrididae; genus Schistocerca; species Schistocerca gregaria. Next base: position 223,358,477 of record NC_064921.1, read on the forward strand.
AACCAGGAAGACGTTGTGTGACACAAACAAATGTTGGCAGGCGTGTGTTTCTGCATCTGAAAGATGGCGTCTATTCAAGTTTCAATCTAAGAGGCGCTAGTAGCAACACTATGAGGATGCAAATCAGGTTCGCTTCATATAGAAGCTGCAACGGACGTTAGCGTTAGTTACCATTGGGGAATGGACATGGTAAGCTAATGTTAGTCAAGAATGCCTTTAAGGCGACAAGGACACCATTATCAACACGTTACTGAGTTTGAGCGAAGTGATGTAAAATACTGTACGAAGACGTGGCAGGAATGTGGCCACTGTGCATGGTCAGCTGAACTGGTGGTCACGAGAAAGTACAGTCGCAAGAAGACCAGGCTCTGGAGTGTCACGTGGAGCTGCCGAAAGGGAAACATTACCATTTTCTGGGTATGGCTCGGACACATCGTACTGCAGCTGCAACAGTAAAATGAGCAGTAGTTGGCACCACAGCGACACAACTAACTGTTACAAACACAAAAACTGTTATATAGTCAATGGCGACTATGATGTCTTTTAAGAAATGTTATAAACAGGTTACTTCGAAGTCTGCTCTGAGCTAAACGAACTGTAGCGTGCATTCCACTGATTACAAACCACCTATATTTGCGCTGCAGGGGCTGTGTGGCTGGTCCCGGCGGAGGTTCGAGTCCTCCCTCATGCATGGGTGTGTGTGTTTGTCCTTAGGATAATTTAGGTTAAGTAGTGTGTAAGCTTAGGGACTGATGCCCCTAGCAGTTAGCAAACACACCAAGATTTCACATTAAAAAAAGTATTTGCGGCTTCAGTGGTGTCTAGAGAGAGATCATTGGAGGGCAGGCTGGAGATCTGTTTTCTGATTAATGCTGTTTCTGTGATGTCAGTGATGGCCGTATGTTGGTTAGGAGGTCAGTAGAGGGATTGCAGCCAAACTAACTGCGTGCTAAACATACAGGACCTACACTTGAAGTTATGACCTGGGGTGCTATTTCACATGCAGTAGAACTCTCGTGGATAACGAACGCAGCTAGACTGCAAATTTGTAAGCCAATCTGGTGATTCCACCCGCTGTGCTGCCATTCTTGAACACCATTCGAACATGCTCTGCAGAGTGTCGACATGTTACCATGGATTGCTCGATCACCAGATATGGCTCCAATCGAGCACATATGTGACATCCTCGGAAGAGAACTTCAGCGTCATCCACAACCAGCATTGACCGTCCCTGTACTGACCGAGCAAGTGCAACAGGCTTGGAAGTCCATCACACAACTGATATCCCTCAGCTGTACAACACAATGCATGCACTTTTGCACGCTCTCATTCAACAGTCCGGTGGTTGCACCCTTTATTAATGTACCAACATTTCACATTTGGAACGGCTTATCTCCCGGTAACATTAACCAGTGGTGTTACAATGTTAATCACTTAAATATGCTACCTCGAGATATGTATTCCCAAATTTTCATTACTCTACATTAAATGCTTTTTGCTGTTGTGATTTTCTTCCATCAGTGTAGATTGCTCAGAAGTGGTGACTTAATACTTGGAAAATTAGCACTGCCATTTCCATGAGGAAATCGATTGGCAAATGTCTCACTTTGGAAAGAAGCAACAACAGCTGTAATACGATCGCGTCAACAAACACACCATATAACGCAGTGACACTGTAGCTTCGATCCTCCTGTCTTCTATTTCTAGTCATGAACACTATGTGTCTGCAAACTGAGCCACTTGGGGCTGGTTTGAACCAACTGCTGTCAAACGAGTCTCGACATTATTTGCACATTCACCCAGTCAGATGCATAGTGCTGTTATGCGTACAGTGCAATCAGCAATTTTGTACAGAGAGTATCTGTGAAGACTTAACACTGTCAAAGATCGGAATTTGTTTTACGATCAGCACATTCGTTTCTTTTGATTTATACATTTCTATACTACTAATCAATCCCTTAAAAGCGAAACTTGGGTTTTGTTATATAACTTTACATAGGGCTGCAATACAGACGGACCTGTAGTGCAGTTTATCGTTTTGTATGTCGCTAAACTTTCTTACCTGTCTTCGGATATTTCAACTAATACTACGTTACCTATCAGTTGCAGGAGAACTTATAGTGTACTATTTCCGCCCTAGTGCCTAAATATCGTGTGCAGAGGATATTCGTTATATCAGCGGAACGTGAAGAATTGTTGAAACGTCCCCTTAGAAAAATTATACACGACTGTGCTTAAACTGACACACAATATTTTTAGCACCAACGCAATCTGACTTTCAAAAATCTCTACAAAAAAAATGGCCCTGACTAACATTAACCTATACGTTTCACAAATCGCTTATCTCTCAAAAATCTTGGTTACTCAAACTGCTGCAATACAGCGAGCGCCACTACTGCCAGCTAAATAAAAGATTCAAACTACTGAAGGCACTAACTACTGGCAGGCATAGTTAGCAAATGAAAGATTTTGATAGAAAACAAACAATGTATTTACGTTAATAGTCATAATATATATATATATATATATATATATATATATATATATATATATATATATATATATATATCAGTTCATGACATCCAGTCCTACAAATTACAAAACTCTGCCATCTCTCTCCTCACATCCACCAGTGCTGGCTGCTCGCCTCCAACTGCGCAACACTTCAATGGCAGACAACATTGCAAACCAGCCGCAGACTGCACACAGTACAGCCAGTGATTTTCATACAGAGCGCTACGTGGCGGCGGCGTTACCAATAAAAAAAACCTAAACAGCCTACTTACATAGCCCCCATGCTCCCCACATAAAAATTTACAAATTGTTTTGGGCACTGGCCAATACAGATTTGAAAAAATTTTTTCATTATTAGAATAACAAAGAAATGAAATGCACACACTTATCGATACAATGTTGGTCAAAAGCTAAAATTTTCTCACAGTCCATAAAGACAGTCCTGATCATTCATCAAAGTAAAATTGCAGTGTTTTTCTCAAAGTCTGAGTAGTAAAAGAAAATGCACACGGAAGTAGTGGATTTCCATGCAGTCTTGAAGAAGTAGTGTTGTCTTTCCAACGGAAAGACAGTGCTGACTCTTGACATGCAGACAGGTAATGGGCCACAACAGAGCAAACCCACAGCAGAGTCAGTCGAAGTTTTGAAGAATATTGGTAGATAGGTGAACACAGAGTAGACCCATTGTAGTCCTGGTAGAGATTACGGTATTGGTGGGAGACCAGAGGTGCAGACCCACTGCAGTCCTTGTAGAAATAATGGTATTGGTGAGACATCAAAGGTGTAGACCCATTGTAGTATTTGTAGAGATGGCTAGCAGCCAACTGTTGCGACTGTGCAGGTGCACAATCACCATCGAAGAGTCTTGCAGAGAATATAGCAAGTCCATAAACTACCACTTGTCCACTCACAAAGAATTTGTTTGAAATGTCCTTAGGACCAGCAATGCTGTTATCCAGTCCCTTGCTGAATTGTCAACACACTTGCAAACTCTATCAGTGCCCACTTCTCACATATTGTCCATATACTATGACCAACAGAAATGTGTGCAGTGAAATGTAATTTACAAGTTACTTAATTTGATGAACTGGTGTCAATTACAATTTTATAACATGAGAATACAATAACAAAGGTACAAAATATATCATTATAGAACATAATAGTACAGATAACATATGCAGTAATACAGGCTTTACAAAAGAACTGAAATAACATACATAAAAGATCAGAATAACTTTTGAAACTTCAACTTCACACATGAGCACTAGAACAAAACTTCATACCATAGATCGTCCCTCTTATTTCAACATTTACTCCAGCCAAAAAATTCTATCCAAGCATTCGTTTTGTATTCTTTCTCATCCTCTTTCAAAAATAGTTTTTCTCCACTGTACACTACTTTTTTGGCAGAACCATTTTCTTCTAGCTTCTCAATGCTTTTCTTCCAATTCATCATAGTTAGTTTCTTATATAGTCTACCCCTCTTAAGCTAACTTAAACCTACTGAGCTCCGATGCTAAACTAAGGGACGACGCAATGCAGCAGCACAAAACCATTAACACAAACAGCAATCACAAAAAAATGGCAATGGGCAAAGCAAGCTACAGTAAATCTAAATTACCAAGCAATGCAACATTACAACTGATTTGAACCAATGTGCAGCAACAAGAAAAATAAATCAGTAGTAAAACTAGCTTAACAGAGTAATACAAAGTAAAATTTAGTAGCACTATGCCTGGCAAACAGCAGCAGCAAATACAATAACTTATATCTAAACATGACAAAGCTCAAGCAGAAAAAATATTACACTAAAGACAACAATGCAGATAAGGGAAATGTATAGTCACACCTTAATGTCTATATGATTAAAGTGGTGCACCACAAAAACTTATTGTAAAAAAAATATTACCATGTACTTGAAAAGAAAATTCTGTATGCAATTCCTGCCAAGGGAAATGTCTTTTTGAGCTCCTTCATTTTTTTAAGTACATCATAAAGTTATTATTTACTGGATCTGTAGGCATAAAATATTTATATTAGTACATCCATTAAATTTTATAGTAGCCAATGCTGCAGTGCAGCTGGAAACTAGATATTAAACAAAATAGGCAAAGCAAGGCGTGAAACGTCATTCGCTAGCCATATGGCGTTTCATAGTGCAAAAACAATCTTTCAGCTAGCAAGACAATTGACATGAAACGTTTCTCATCATTTCAGTAAATATCATAAATTAAGAACTCTACAGTGTAATCATGTTTGCAAGTTTGCGGGTGTCGTATTTACGATGCTTTCTACAAAGAAATGTCAATAGCGAGGATAATGGACTCTTTTTTTTCTCTCCACCTGTGCCTTTGACAGGCACACACTAATAGCTTTCTTTTGTCAGATGGTTGTAGCGCAGCTGGGTGCCCATGACGCATTAAGTGCAGGTGGTCACTTAACTGTCTTATCGAAATATTTACGACCCCAGTTTCCACTACAGTGGCAGTCTCATATAAAAATATTTCACACGTCACGAATTTGCGTTACAAATCTGTAGAAACAAAATCCTATAAATATAATAGTGTCCAAAAAATTTTCGCCAGCATAGTGATGCATTCACGCATATACATACATTCATAACTCTTAAAGTTCGATTCTCGGTTTCCAACATCCATTTTCACAAACCAGAGTCCCTAACCACTACTCATTATTCCTTACCTTATTACACATATACATATTCGTCGACACTTCTTCAATATTTCATCATAACAGATATGTAGCATAATCAAATAATTCATATAGCAACAGGTTATTGATCATAAACATACCGCAACAGAATAATACACATAGTCATCGTAATAATAACATCATAACACCTCAGCCAAAGCTCAAAATCGTCGTAGCTTCCTCCAATAATTTCAAAACCTGAAAAAAATTCTCTGCTCATTTCAATAGTGTCATCTACCTCAAACGTACTTTAAAAATCATAATCCCATACCAAATACATCATTAAAAGCTCTCATAGTATAACAATGGTTCCGAAAAAATATAAACTTTTCACAAAGTACAGACAAAATACAATTTCGAAAGTGTGAAGCTATCAAACTGTGTAATTGTGTAAACATGTGTCACTGATGTAGTAGTAAAATAAATGTTTGTCTCTCTCAGTTAAATGATCAGATAGCTGTGTAATTTATGTGTTAGATAAATATGGTACCGATGTGTAAAGTTGTATAAGCAAATACCACATTAGCTAGGGCTCCTTGTGTTTGCCACACACATGGTACACAAAGAAAGCGTGTACCCCCCTGAGGATTAATGTAATTATATCCTCAGGTGTTACAGATTACAGCAATTGAATGAAATGTTTCACGGAAAACTTTCTTTGTGATTCACATATGTTGAAAAATAAATGGTTTAAGTACAAACTTAATCACTCAAATGCGTGTCCTGTAACGCTAAATGTGCATCTTGCTGTAAGAAAATCTCTGTGGAAGTGTCGTAGTTATTGTCCTCCGAAAGCTAAGTTCTGCAGAAGTCATTGTACTTACCTCATGATAAACGAAAGTGAAATGCTTTGCGTATAGATATCTTAGTTATTACGCTTACTGCCGTGATGAACTAAGTACTGTACTGTACGTATTGTTGTGCTACGATAAAGGCTGTCTCATTGTAGCTACACCACAAAGTTACTACTAAAACATGTTTTCTTTTCCAAAAGAATTCAGAAAAACACATAAAGCGCAAAAGCAACATGGTAAATTGTCACTTATTAGTAGCGTCGTGATAAAATCGTATTGCTGTCAAAGAAACCAAATGCTAAGTTATCTTCAATCTCACAGAAATTACTTCAAATAAAGAATGTCTTTTTAACTAAACCAAAATGTTGCATTAAAATCTCATTAACAGTATATGTTCTAAGTATGTAAGCCTTATAGTCGTTATGTAATCGTGCAACTAACAACCAAAAATGTACAAATAACAACACTGTGTCGTCTGTTCACTATAACAATACATTCGCAATTTCTGTTTAAAAATGTTCCCTAGGTTCTAGACTGGATAGTTGACTTCAAAACATTGTTGCATGTTAACAGTTTCTCAGTGTGATAAAGCATACTAGAAATGTGAAGTGAAATGTTTTATGGCAAAGACAAAGTTAAAAAGCAGATTATATTTCAATAAACGGTTTTACATGTGAAATGTGGTGCAATCTTTTACTCTTCACAGTGCTCAGAGTTTCAACTTGAACGCAATTATCATGCGGTAAACGTCGGTAAAGAATACTGGAATTTTCCTCAAGGTTAGCTTATGTTATTTTTCTCTGAGCCAGCCCTCGCACGCGGCTGCCTGCGGTGCGAGTCATTGTCTGTCGCTTTGTGGTCGCGCGTCGTTATAGGGATTAGGAGACCTACCTTCTACAAATTCACCTTGTCGAGAGGGCCGTTTCCTGTAGGAATCCCGCCAGTTCTGATGCACTTCAGGTCTGTCATTTTGTCGGTAGTTTACATAGTTTCTTGTTTGTCGGTCATGTGGTGGAGAATTTCTCCCGGAATCGTAACTGCGTGGTGGACCGTTGCGTCTGAAGTTATTCTGTCTCCCCTGATAATAATTATTTTGGTTCCCATATTGTCTGTTTCTATGGTTTCTCTGTCATATTCATTATTACAGAAATGCGATTTTTCTCTGTAATTATTACTACTCTGCCAACGGTTGTCATACGAGTGGTGTCTGTTTTGGTCACGATTTACGCTGTAAGAATAGCCTTGTCGTGTATTATTTCTGTCATCGCGGAATTGTGACAGGTGTGACCTGTAATTGTTGTGCCCATGTTTTCGCGTTCCGGGATTGTCAGTGTCAATTTCCAGTTCTTGTAACAGTCCCTGAAAAGCTTCAATGTCGTCATTGCAACGTCCTGTCAAAATAATATGTCGTAAATGTTCAGGTAATTTGATTAAGCAAATGCGGATGAGTTCTGAGGGGCTGTATGGGTTTGACGGGTACTGATTCTTGTGCAACATGTCTTCAAAATATTTCACAAGACTGGAAAATTCAGATTTTTCGAAATGTTTCATCATTATGATGCTATGTTTTACTCGGTCTTGTGTAGCTTGAGACCATAATGCTGAGAGGAAGGCATGATAAAATTCTCCTTCACTGTGACAATCGTGAATGACCGATCGCATTCTTACAGCTGGTTCATTCTCTAAGTAGCCACACATAAATTCTAATCTGTGCTCTAACGACCAGTTGGGGGGGAAACAATGAGAGAATTGATGAAGCCACGCTTGTGGATGAATGTCGTTGCCAGAATTTTTAAATGTTTTGAATTTACGTGTAGTAATGAAAAGCTTATATTCCAAATCATCATGTCGGCGGGTCGCATGTCGGTCATTGTTACGTCGTTTCGGCGGTTCCATCTCATAATTCGGTGTACTTTGCCATTTTCTTTCATAATCTCCAAAGTGCCCTGTGTTATTATTTTGTCGCAGTTCCGTATTTGTACGTCCCTATTCCCGTATTGGAGTGCGAGTGTCCTTTGAAATACGTAATTCTTGTATTACCTGTGTCAGCTGATCTTGTACTTCCCGGATTTCTCTTTGGTGTCGTGTATTAAGTTGATTCTGATTTTGTTTGAATTTCCTAATTTGTTCGAACTCTCCTGTCTCATTAAAGACTACCGGTTTTGTGTCATTCAGATTATCATCTACCTTCGTAGATAAATTATTTAGCTGATCCGAAAGTTCAACTACTTTCTCTGATAATGAATTAATTTCCTCCATGTGTCTTTCTGAAACAATTTTCAGAGTATCTACTGTGTCCTTTATGTTTTATTGAGTTTTTGCAAGTTGCGTAACCAAATCGGTAGATGCAACTGAGTCAATTTTAGCTTGCAAGGTCTCATGATTTTCATGAACAATAGTTTGCAGTTCTTTTATGACTGCTTCGTGATTCTGTAATGCATTTTCATGCCGCGAAAAAATAGGTTGGAAATGCTCACAAATTTGTGTTTTTACGTCATTACAGACATTTTGACATTTCGATTCGATTTTATGTAATTCAGTAGTTAAATCTTCACGTGTTTGTTCAAGCGTATGTTCCACTGAGTCTAACTTTTGAAGCTTTGGTTCCATTGCGTCTAACTGTTGCTGTGTTTGTCTCTGATTTTGTTCCATTGTGTCTAACTTTTGAAGATTTTGTTCCATTGTGTCTAATTTTTGAAGATTTTGTCCCATTTGTTTCTGATTTTGTTCAAGCGTTGTGTCTAACTTTTGTAGCCTTTGTCCCATTTGTTGCATTAACTGTAATAACAGTGCACTGGTGTCTGAAACATGTTCCTCAGTGCTATTCGGCAGTGAAGTTGCACCGGCAACATTCACATTTTGACAAGAAGAAAATGTGTCTTGACTTATTTTAGAAAACGGTGAGGACCCAAAACCTGAATCTGCAGTATTTGCAAGATTGTGTCCTGTCATTCCCGATTCCTGAGGCGAGCTGTTGCCAACCGATCGATCAATAATGTTTCCCTGTTCACTACCTGTTTTACTGTCTACACCATTATTTGACGCCTGCTCCATTTCCCTATGTATAGTTACCAAATTACTACTTAGAATGTCTGTTAATTCATTACACAGAGGTGCTGGTAAGCTACGCTCGTCATCACTATTATTTCTCAGTTTACTTTGCAGGCTAGTGTTACGTTTTTCACACGACATTATTGTCATAATATTTCACACAATAACACAGAAATCCATAAATTGAAGAGCAAAAATAAGAGAACACATTAAGATAGCACTGAAAATAATATCTAGTTAATTGCAAGCGCAGCTGTGAAATACTTTGTGCAAAACTACATGCATGCCACAACTGTTTTACTGTACAACAATGAAAGACTGCAACTACAAAGGAAATTCTCTTTATGATAACGAGCTAGCTATAAACAAAAGCTACACTAATTACACAAACTACTAGAAAAAAATCAGAAGATTCCAGTGAGGTATCCTCAGCTAAAGGTCGACACATGAAACGTCCCATTAGAAAAATTATACACGACTCTGCTTAAACTGACACACAATATTTTTAGCGCAACGCAATCTGACTTTCAAATATCTCTACAAAAGAAAATGGCCCTGACTAACATTAACCTATACGTTTCACAAATCGCTTACCTCACAAAAATGTTGGTTACTCGAACTACTGCAATACAGCGAGCGCCACTAGTGCCAGCTAAATTAAAGATTCAAACGACTGAAGGCACTAACTACTGGCAGGCATAGTTAGCAAATGAAAGATTTTGATAGAGAACAAACAATGTATTTACCTTAACAGTCATAATATGTATATCAGTTCATGACATCCAGTCTTACAAATTACAAAACTCTGCCATCTCTCTCCTCACATCCACCACTGCTGGCGGCTCGCCTCCAACTGAGCAACGCTACGCACTGTTCACATCCAGCTGCCGCTGCCCAACACTACAATGGCAGACAACAATGCAAACCAGCCACAGACTGCACACAGCACAGCCAGTGATTTTAATACAGAGCGCTACGTGGCGGCGGCGTTACCAATAAAAAAACCTAAACAGCCTACTTACATTGTTTCAAGCCTAAATGACTTGTAGTGTAATGGAAGCTAACGCTTTTCCATTCGAGCAGGTCAAGCGATATTTTACGAGGAAACACTGATATGTTTTCTTCATGGTTCTGACTGTATGCAAAGTATTGCGCCATGGTTCTGCTTTATGTCGTCGATGAAAACTTTGACGGCACAAGGCTATGACAGATAACAGAACAATAGCGATTTTGTAACAAAAAAGACTTCCTTTGGTCATAGGAAAACAAGAAATAACATGCGTTTTACTATCTGCTGTACTTAGTTTGGAGTAAATACCCTTCTATTACCCACATATTCAACATCGTTAAAAACACTGTGTCAAAGGCTAACAAGACTGGAACAGGAAGCAGAGATCAGTATCGATATCAAGCAGAGATCAGCATTTCAGCCCTTCGCTGTAGCAAACACCTATACATGGAATTTTTACAATGAAGAAAGAGAACCCGGTCCTACGTGAATGTATCTGCCTTTAATGGCACAAAGAACTTGTCACACTGCGTTTTCAACGATCCCTTAGATGACAGAAACAAGGAAAGGGTGGGGGTCACTGTTTCGTTGTAATGACGCATGTTAATAAAATAATGACTTCATTTGATTAGAAATCTTGACATTTTTACTATTTTCACACCTATAAAATTTCCGTACATATTGTGCGTATTTATTTCTACAGCAGTTTCTTCAAAGCTTCTCGAAATTCTTTGGCGACGTCTCCGTATTTTGTGTGAGAACTTTCAACACGTGAAAGCCATTGCATAACGTGAGGCTGCTTCGTAGCATCAACTCCACTGTTCGGATGAAACTGAAAAAGAGATACCGACATCAGACATTAAATAATTGCTGAAAATAATCTTGTGGGTCATACAAATTAGCTAATTTTTGTTTGGGTGTTTTCATGCGTTGTGTCTCATGGTGTCAGAACACCTTCACAGATGATTTAGCTCAACAAATTTCAACATAATACTCCAGAGCGTCTGTTAAGATTTACAATGTTAAGTTAATTTTTTATCTGTTAACTGTAAGCAGAGCTACGTATGATGTAATACATTGCCTGATGAGACATCAATTATCTTTTACTAGATTAGCGCTTGTTGCTTCGCTGGATGTATGGTCTGCACAGCAGTTTCTTTCTTCTTTTTTTTGTTTTCTGTAATAGAACTTCCATATTGTTCACAGATACTAACATCTACACTACGCACGTTAATTAAGGCCACTGGAGCATTGTCTTTCCCGAATATACTTCCAACCAAAATGAGACTCTGGCAGCTGGAGTCGAAGGTCTTTGTCAGTCTTCTTATGGTGATATTGCCATAGAAACTGCCATCCCCTATCATATATTTCATCAGATGCCAAACCCCCATTTTTGTAGATTTAGCTGGTAACAAAATATTTTCATAATTAGTTTCATCGCCATTTCACCTGCCTTAGAGACTGAATTTCCAAAAAAACAAACACATGCCTTTTTGTTTCTAACTCAGATGCAAAATATAGAATTTTAGAAATCTTTCATACTTCCATAAAAATTTTCATCCCCCCTAAGGGGTTAGGAGAAGAATTTCCCAAAACTTTGAAACACATATTTTCTGTTACTAACTGAGAAATGAAAAATCTATTTTAATAGATGTAGATAAGGATTTAGTGGTTCTTTAGTAATGACTTATTTAAAAATACTTTAACCCATTATTTCATCCCAAAACAGGCTAAATTTCCAGAAGTGTTGAAACATGTATTTCTTTATTTATACCTGAGAAATCAAATAACAATTTTCGTAGTTAGAGATTAAAAATTCCCTTAATAGAGTTATATTTTCAGTATCCTTTCGTCCCCTGTTTCAACCTCTTAGGCACGGAATTTCGACAAATCCCTTCTTAAGCGATGCCTACAGTATAAGATCAACACCCTTTCCAAATTTGAAGTTTTTATCAGTAGCTATTTGGACCGGGTGACAATGAGTCAATCAGAACATTTTCTTTTATGTATAGAGAGTGGTGTTACAAGGAAAATAAAAATTGAATACATGTCTCCAGTTAGTCGTCAAAATAAGCTTTTCTACATCACAATTTTATGACTCACGCATATTTTCTTAATTTTCTAATAGTAAGTTTGACAGCTTCACATTACCTCCAATGCTGATAGGGTAATAGCGACGGAGTAATCAGCAATAGTGACCTTATCTCCAGCCAGCCACTGTTTGCCATCTAGCATTCGGTTCAAAGTTTCCAGACTGTCGTTCGCTTTCTTGATGTTGCTGGGCTCCACGTCTTTGCCTTGAAATATTGGCATCTGTAATAGGAAAATAAATCAGTGCAAAAGTCAACAACTGCTACGAACTAGTAGGAAGATGGAATACATAAGTGCAAATCATCAAAGACACCACTCTGTGCAGCCCAGATAACAAAGTTGTGTCTTGGGCTATATGCTATGCTCAAGGTTCATTTATCTTCACAGCATTATATAAACATACGGCACAGTTTAAAATTATCGACTTGATATACACATCACTTTGAAATCTTGAAGTCTACCAAATAATGACTCACTCAATACAAGTTTCACAAAATATTGGCAGCAGTGTGGTGTTTCATATATAACAATATTATTTATACAAGTTGTGGAACATAATTTGAAAAAGAAATTTATATGTTTAATTAAATGAGTTTCATTGCTTTGTATATTCTCATTCCGTTGATCATGCTGAGTCTTCCTTTTTTTGGAGGTGGTCATCCACACCAGGAAAAACTCCTCCTGCCTCACTAACGAGGTGGTGACTTCTTATACATCATATTTTTTCGGCCACCGCTGCTGATGATTTCTATTCAGTATCTAACCTCGAACTAGGATCGATACCGTGACCCAGGATGTTTCAATCAGGAGTCAAATAAAGCCTACCCCTCTCTCACCATAGTCCGCTTCTTTACCATTCTGCTCGATTACGAAACAAAATGGTCTTCTAGAGAATATTTCCGCCTTGTAAAGTGAAACTGAGGTACTCTTCCTCTATATCGACCGTAACATAGAGCACTTCCTCGAACGCGCTGTCGTCCTCTTCTTCGCCCTGGATAAGGGTGTAAGAATAGTTAATAAATGTGGATCAGTGCATGATGGAAAAGAAACGTCATGCAAAATGTTTAAGTAAAAGGAAGAGAATTTATAAAAATAAAATTAAAATAATTATTCATGGGTTCTCTTCGAAGACAGAATATTAAGAAATTATTGTGAGAAATTTTATGTGTAGTCTCTTTTTATTCCTCCGCTAGTGCTATTGGCAGATATTTTTTAAAGATATTTGTTATGCAACTTACATTTCAGTATCCAACTGTTCATAAAGTGATAGCAACGGTAGCCCTCCTTAAACAAGAGTATTATGTTCAACATATAGTAGAGCCACCTTTAGGGGCGCTGACTTATAAAAAATATTTGGGAGGGGGGAAGGGTGACCATACTGGGCGTCTTGTTCCGGAAATTTCCCAAATTTTAGATGAAAAATAGGGAGTTTTATTTTTAAGTTTAGATTAGATTAGATTAGATTAGATTAGTTTTCGTTCCATAGATCCGTGTTGAGGAGATCCTCGTAAATGTGGAACATGTCACCTTTCTTTTATTTTTTATTTTTCTAAGCTGAAATAACAACACTAACAGTGTAAATATATAAAACAGATCATTTGTTTCTATTAAAAAATTCGTCAATGGAGTAGAAGGAGTTAGCTACTAGTAAGTCTTTCAGGCTCCATATAAACTGATCTCTATTTGTAACTAAATTTTTTATGTTTTCTGGCAAATTATTGAAGATGAGTGTTCCTGAGTAGTGGACCCCTTTTTGAACTAAAGTAAGTGCTTTTAAGTCCTTGTGCAGATCATTTTTGTGCCTGGTATTGTATGTATGAACTGAGTCATATCATCAACATTAGAACCCAGAAAACTAGACATTATTGATTGAGGGAACTAGACAAGCCTGACACATTTTTTGGTTTTGAAAAAAGAAACCAAATGTGGTGTCACCGCCAGACAACACACTTGCTAGGTGGTAGCCTTTAAATCGACCGCGGTCCGGTAGTATACGTCGGACCCACATGTCGCCACTATCAGTGATTGCAGACCGAGCGCCGCCACACGGCAGGTCTAGAGAGACTTCCTAGCGCTCCCCCCAGTTGTACAGCCAACTTTGCTAACGATGGTTCACTGCCTACTTATGTTCTCATTTGCCGATACGATAGTTTAGCATAGCCCTCAGCTACGTCATTCTGCTACAACCTAGCAAGCCACCATATTCAGTTACTATTGATATTGTGAATCATGTGCCGTCAAGAGCGATGTTCATCATTAATGGATTAAAGTTAAGTATTCCACCAGCTACGTCCGTTTTTCTAAATTCTAATTTCCTTGTCCTGTTCCAGACCTCACGCCGGCCTGCGTGAGCTAAAACGCGTGCATTGCGGCCTCCTCTAGTAACACGGTGTTGGCTCTCCTGCCAACCACAACGAGGCAAAACCGCGTTCTTCTCTAAACTGCCCTGATTTACTTGTGTAATGGCTTCGCCACAATCTCCAGATGTAATGTCCGAATTTTATCGCTTACAGACTCAGCAGACGCAGGCCTTACTGGATGCCCTTGGACTGCTCGTCCAGGGTCGCGCAAAACGATGCGGCAGCCGCCGCTCCACCGCTAACGCAGCCACAACGCTGTTGCGCCAACTTTTCGACCTTTTGATGCTGCACTGGAAAGCTGGACGGAGTGGTCACGCCAATTTGGATTCCATCTCGCCGGCTACAGAATTCAACGTTACAAGCGGCAGCCTTTTTTATTATCGTCGGTCGGCGTGACCACGTACCGTGTGATAGTCAAATTATTTCCCCGCCGCGACGTAGCAACTCTGTCCTACGAAGAAATTTTGTCTGCATTAGATGCATGTTTCAAAGAATCAGTCAATGTCATTGCCAAACGGTATACCTTCTTTCGTACAAAACGTACGGCAGGTCATACCAATCGGGATTGGGTTGCAACCTTGCAAGGCCTTACTAGGGATTGTGCTTTTGAGTGTCAATGTGGACTCCCTTATTCAGATACTATAGTACATGATGCAATTGCACACAACGTTTCTGATGTTCGTATACGGGAACAGATTTTAAACTAGTCAATCCCTCCCTTCAACAAGTGATGGACATATTGGATCGGCAGGACACACTTGACTTTGCTCAGGAATCATTTGAAACTTCGCCGTCAGTGTGTCAGGTTAACCGGCCCGCCGCTCGAGCTGCACGGAGCAGTAAACAGCCCTCGCGCCCGGCCGCGCCGCTGCTGGCAGGCTCTCAGCCACGTGTGCCGCGCCGGCAAGCAAATGCAGTGATCAAATCATGCCCGCGGTGCGCTTCTAGACATTCGCGTCAGAACTGCCTGTCACGCCAAGCTATTTGCTTTTTCTGTAATAAAAAAGGACATGTTCAGAATGTTTGCCAGAAAAAGCTCAGTTCGGAAACTCACAACCATTCCAGGCCCTTTGCTTCCCGCCGGGTTCGAACCATGGATACTCAGGCTCGTGAAACTTCGCCCACGGAAATTAATGTGTTTCATTCCACTCCGCTCAGTGCCACTCTCTCTAACAGTGACTGTGTTCGTCCCACAAATAGTGTGCGTCGATATCGCCGGAAATCCCGTCAAGTCGCAAGTGATTATGTACCAGTGTCAACTCACGTTGCCCGAGACAGTCGCTCTTGTCGTCAGCAGCACAATAAACTTTTTGTGGACTTGGACATTAACGGCAAAGTTCTACCATTCTAGCTCGATACCGGAGCTGCAGTTTCACTGATCAATCAAGACACGTGCAAACAGCTGGGCACACCTCCGTTGCGTGCCGCAAATGTTAAGTTAACTAGTTATTCAGGTCAAGATATCCCTCTGTTAGGATAGTGCAGCCATCTTGCAACATACAATGGACAAACAAAACTTGTGTCATTTTACGTCCTTTGTTCTTCTTCTTCAGTGAACTTGTTTGGTTTCGATTTACACTCCTGGAAATTGAAATATGAACACCGTGAATTCATTGTCCCAGGAAGGGGAAACTTTATTGACACATTCCTGGGGTCAGATACATCACATGATCACACTGACAGAACCACAGACACATAGACACTGGCAACAGAGCATGCACAATGTCGGCACTAGTACAGTGTATATCCACCTTTCGCAGCAATGCAGGTTGCTATTCTCCCATGGAGACGATCGTAGAGATGCTGGATGTAGTCCTGTGGAACGGCTTGCCATCCCATTTCCACATGGCGCCTCAGTTGGACCAGCGTTCGTGCTGGACGTGCAGACCGCGTGAGACGACGCTTCATCCAGTCCCAAACATGCTCAATGGGGGACAGATCCGGAGATCTTGCTGGCCAGGGTAGTTGACTTACACCTTCTAGAGCACGTTGGGTTGCACGGGATACATGCGGACGTGTATTGTCCTGTTGGAACAGCAAGTTCCCTTTCCGGTCTAGGAATGGTAGAACGATGGGTTCGATGACGGTTTGGATGTACCGTGCACTATTCAGTGTCCCCTCGACGATCACCAGAGGTGTACGACCAGTTTAGGAGATCGCTCCCCACACCATGATGCCGGGTGTTGGCCCAGTGTGCCTCGGTCGTATGCAGTCCTGATTGTGGCGCTCACCTGCACGGCGCCAAACACGCATACGACCATCATTGCCACCAAGGCAGAAGCGACTCTCATCGCTGAAGACGACACGTCTCCATTCGTCCTTCCATTCACGCCTGTCGCGACATCACTGGGGGCGGGCTGCACGATGTTGGGGCGTGAGCGGAAGACGGCCTAACGGTGTGCGGGACCGTAGCCCAGCTTCATGGAGACGGTTGCGAATGGTCCTCGCCGATACCCCAGGAGCAACAGTGTCCCTAATTTGCTGGGAAGTGGCGGTGCGGTCCCCTACGGCACTGCGTAGGATCCTACGGTCTTGGCGTGCATCTGTGCGTCGCTGCGATCCGGTCCCAGGTCGACGGGCACGTGCACCTTCCGCCGACCACTGGCGACAACATCGATGTACTGTGGAGACGTCACGCCCCACGTGTTGAGCAATTCGGCGGTACGTCCACCCGGCCTCCCGCATGCCCACTATACGCCCTCGCTCAAAGTCCGTCAACTGCACATACGGTTCACGTCCACGCTGTCGCGGCATGCTACCAGTGTTAAAGACTGCGATGGAGCTCCGTATGCCACGGCAAACTGGCTGACACTGACGGCGGCGGTGCACAAATGCTGCGCAGCTAGTTTCATTCGACGGCCAACACCGCGGTTCCTGGTGTGTCCGCTGTGCCGTGCGTGTGATCATTGCTTGTACAGCCCTCTCGCAGTGTCCGGAGCAAGTATGGTGGGTCTGACACACCTGTGTCAATGTGTTCTTTTTTCCATTTCCAGGAGTGTATTTCAGTTGTTTAACTTGTCTATAGTAAATCAGGTCCTATCAGTGAACCAGACTGTGCCTTCCGACGGTTTTTCTCGTCTATGTGAAGAATTTGCAGATATTTTTGCAGCGGGCCTTGGTTGCGCTAAGAACTATAAAGCACATTTGGAACTGAAAGTAAACGCTAAACCGAAAATTTTCAGAGCGCGCAATGTTCCCCACTTATGGTGTGATGAGGTCGCAAAAACATTACACGATTTGGAATCACAAGATGTAACTGAACGTGTGCAGGCTTCTCTCTGGGCATCACCCTTAGTAATTTTGCCAAAATCTTTCAGCAATTTGAGACTTTGTGTGGACTTCAAGGCAACAGTGAATCCACAACTAGTGATTGCAACTGTTCCTTTACCCCGCCCAGAAGATCTCTTTGACAAGCTGTGCCCGAGTAAATATTTTTCGAAGTTGGACCTCGCAGATGCGTACTTGCAAATACCGGTGGACAAAGAATCCCAGCGCGTTTTGGTGGTTAAGACGCATCTTGAATTATATCCATTCAAACGACTGCCATTCAGGTGTGCATCCGCCCCTGCATTGTTTCAGCAATATCTACAAACTGTTTGTGCGTCGGTCCCTACTGCAGCAAATTATCTGGACGATATTGTGCTCTCTGGAAAGACGGAAGAAGAACATTTAGCCAATCTCAGAACATTATTTCAGGTTTTGTGACAAAATGGTCTTCGCTTGCGGAAGGAAAATGTGTGTTTTTTGCTCGTGATTTGCCATACCTGGGACATGTACTCAACGCCCAAGGCATACATCACAGTCCGATGCACCTTCGTGCCATACAAGACTTTCCTTCGCCGCAGAATTTGAAGCAGCTACAGAGCGTGCTGGGAAAAATAAATTACTATAACAGAAATGTGCCACATGCCTCTTCCATTTCAGCTCCGCTTCATCGCTTGCGCCGTAAAGGTGTTCCGTTCGTCTGGACGACGGAACGCGAACGCGCCTTTCGCCAGTTAAAATCGGCGTTGCTTTCCAATACTTGCCTTACGCCATTCGATCCCCAGAAGACCCTTTTGTTGATGGTGGATGTATCGGATTTCGGGGTCGGTGCTGTGCTTGCGCACAAAGATGGATCGCACGATCGCCCTATTGTCTTTGCGTCCAAATTGCTCTCGTCTGCGCAAAGAAATTATTCACAGATCGAGAAAGAAGCATTGGCTCTCGTATTTTGTGTTACAAAGTTTCATGATTCCTTGTATGGTCGTCCCTTTACCATAATCACAGACCACAAACCTTTGATATCCCTTTTTCATCCGACCAAGCCTGTACCTTCACGTACAGCGCAGAAATTCATTCGCTGGTCTATTTTCCTCTCGCAGTACCGCTACGATATCTTGCATCGGTCCACTGCTAACCACGGAAACGCCGATGCGTTGTCCCGCTTGCCTGTTGCTGAGGATAGGGCCTTCGATTTCTCCGAACTTGCTTGCATGTTCATTGATGCAGAAACCGATGACGTGGTCGAATCGTTTCCGATTGATTTTCATCGTGTAGCTACAGCCACAGCTGCCGACCCTGTCCTTGCTACCGTTCTGCGTTTTGTTGCTACGCAATGGCCCTTGTCAAAGTCACGGATCCGGGACACGTTGGTTCGCCGATTTTTTGCTCACAAGGAGAGACTTTTTGTTCGACGTGGTGTTTTGCTGTTGCGTTCTGACAATGATCAGTCAAGGGTCGTGGTCCCACGTTCGTTACAGTCCTCTGTCTTACAGCTTCTCCACCAAGGACATTGGGGCACAGTGAGAACGAAACACCTTGCTCGTCAGCACTGTACTTGGTTCGGAATCGATGCCGCGATTACGAATATATACTCTTCTTGCATGGTGTGTGTCGAACAACAATCAGCACCACCGCGGAAATTCTTTGCATGGCCAAAAGCCACTTCCCCTTCGCAACGCTTACACATCGATTTTGCTGGTCCATTCTGGAATGCTCGATGGTTGGTTGTGGTAGATGCATTCAGTAATTTTCCTTTTGTTGTCCGGATGTCTTCCACGACGTCATCTGCCACCGTCCAAGAGTCATCTGCTATCTTTTGCATTGAAGGTCTTCCACAGACTATTGTTTCCGACAATGGCCCACAATTCATGTCCGCAGAATTTCAGTCATTCTGCAAGGTCAATGGTATTCAACATCTAACGTCCGCGCCGTTTTCGCCACAGTCAAACGGTGCCGCTGAACGATTGGTCACGACTTTCAAGTCACAGATGTTGAAGTTGAAAGAGTCGCATTCTCGGGAGGATGCGTTATTGCTCTTTTTGTCCTCGTATCGCTCTCAGTCCCGAGATGGTCGCTCGCCGGCTGAGTTGCTCCACGGTCGTCATAATCGAACCTTTATGTCTTTGCTACATCCGCCGCATCAGGTTCCTGTGCAGCGGCAGAAACCTGCTTTTGCTCCAAGCGACGTTGTCTACTATCGCCACTATCGAGGTTCACGGCGTTGGCTCTAAGAGCACATTCTTCGCTGCCTCGGCCGCGCTATGTATCTGATTTTGGGGGCCTCTGGTGAGGTGCGTTGGCATCTCTATCAGCTGCGCCTCTGTCGTCGCACGGGATCTGCCGCTCCCCGTCTGCTTTCAGCGACGGTGCCGTCCGGTCACGCGCCGCCGATCGCTTCCCGGGACCAGTTGTCCTCCGACATGGATCTCTTGCCCGCTCGTCTTCGCCCGTCGGGTGCCCCGGCCCGATGGAGGTCGACCCTTCGGCCCCTCCTGTCGCTCTACGGGCGCATACACCTCATGTTGGCGTGCACCCTGGAGCAGGTTTTCAGGCGTTTCCTAGCTCCCCGCGGTCCGAATGGCAGGGTGCGGGTGGCACAGTCTCGCCTGTTGTTCGGCTCCCCACCTCGTCGCATACGTCAACATGGGGTCCACCCCCACGCCGGGCGGAAGCCTTATACCACAACCGTACGCCGATTTGCGGGGGAGGAATGTGGTGTCACCGCCAGACACCACACTTGCTAGGTGGTAGTCTGGTAGTATACGTCGGACCCGCATGTCGCCACTATCAGTGATTGCAGACCGAGCGCCCCCACACGGCATGTCTAGAGAGACTTCCTAGCACTCGCCCCAGTAGTACAGCCGACTTTGCTAGCGATGGTTCACTGCCTACTGACGTTCTCATTTGCCGAGACGATAGTTTAGCACAGCCTTCAGCTACGTCATTTTGCTACGACGTAGCAAGGCGCCATATTCAGTTACTATTGATATTGTGAATAATGTACCGTCAAGAGCGACGTTAATCATTATTGGATTAAAGTTAAGTATTCCACCAGCTACGTCAGTTTTTCTAAATTCTAATTTCCTTGTCCTGTTCCAGACCTCAGGCCAGCCTGCGTGAGCTGTAACGCGTGCATTTCGCCCTCCTCTAGTAACACGGTGTTGGCTCTCCTGCCACGCGAGGTATTTTCGTAAAAAGTTAATTTAATTTACAGTAATAATCATGCTTATAGGCTATTACAAAGCAGTGAATATATAGCTCTGGGAAGCGTGAAATTATTTGTAAATAAATCCTGAACTATGATTATTAGAATAAAACATAAAATATTGCGGTCGCACAGTAATAGCACTTTGATTAATAAGTGAAATAGGTAATTTAAGCTTACTCTGAATGAGTCTTAGGGTTCATTAAATAAAAACAGTATCTCAAAGTTAATGCTTTAATACAGTTAATAAAGTATGGCTAATACTTTCAGTCAAAAATTATGTAAATATCGAGTTTTAATTGGGTCTTACACCCTAAAAATATTTAAGTAGTTGAAAAAACTAACACAGTACTAAACTAGTACTAATATTTCGAAACTGAGAATTTAACATTATGTATGTATTTAATTCTCTATTTTATAAAGATTTTTAATGTTGCTCTAAATGCCATTATTAGGGCTAGAGTGTCTTCAAGAAAGTGCATATGTCGACCATCTGATTGGAATACTGAATATGAAGTCGTTGATGATTGGCCGAATATCAGATTCATCCAAAACATCTCGGTGGGCATGAAGAATAGCCAAATTGTTCAATCGCTTATGTCTCATTGTTGATCGGAGATATAAGTTCAGAAATGTAAGGGAGCTAAATCACCATTCCGCTGTTGCTGTCGTGACTGGAGCTACTTGGAGAAGCTTAATGCGCTTCACTACTTCACAAAATATTTCTCCAACTGGAGGCTCTAGTGTAATCTACTTTCTTACTTCGCGCATGTTTTTTACTAATTGTTATTTTATTAGCGATATAGTCTCACATATTCAAGTGTAAGCGCAGTCTCTCAATGTATAGGTCATTACTGAAAAACTCAGCTGATTTTTCCAAATTTGTCTCAATTCTGTTTACTAAAAGCCAAGCACTCTTGTTCAACTGTAATGACCTGTGTGAGTCTAGTCTAAGCAGTAATGCAAGATTGCATCATTTCACAAACTTCAATGTAAATAGCTGTGTAGTACTCCTTTGGGTTTTTGTTTTCATACTTCATTGCTATACTTCGTTTCCAAGGAAGCGAAGGATCACCAACTTGTGAAAGTTTTTCTTTTAAGCACAATGCCCAAAAGTGTTCAAAACTATCACGCCTTCCATTCAATATACAAATCAAGCCCTCATATATTTTTCCCAGATCAGCAACACATGAGGGCACTGAAATTTGTCATTGACATCCTCTATCGCGTTCACTGCATGGTGATAAAGATGTAAACCGAAATAAGTCTTGAATTGTAATATTGGCTCAAGGTAGCCTGCCTCTCTTTTGTCCTCTGCAGAAAATGTTCCAAAAAACTCTAGAAGTTCTTCAAAGTTTTTCAATATTCTCAAGATACTAGAAGCTCCCCTAGTCCCTCGAGTCGGGCAATGGAATGGTAGACCAGCTTGGTCGTTGGCACTCTGACAGCGTATGCTTCTAAAAAGACCCATCCTTTTGTTGGATTCCCGTACGGTGATTATTAAGTCCTTGGCTCAAGCCATAATATCCGTATTAGACCTAAGATGGCGGAGACTGTTTACAACTGCCAAGTCTAAACTGTCAGTGGTGCATATCACATAAGGTGCTTTTGGTTGTAGATCCAAAACTAACTTTTTTAGTCCTTTGAACTTACCTCCATATTCGAGGCACCATCACAGCACTTGACAAATCAAGACAAGCAAAAACGTCTTTTAAAATACTAAACAGTGTTTGTGGTTGAGTGTTGGGGGTCTCGTTTAAACCAATAAAGTCTTTGTTGATGATTAAGGAATCATCAACAGTACGAATACAAAATGACTCTTGTTCGTGAATCGAAGAGTCACTTGTTTCATCAACCATAATAGAAAAATGTTACAGTCTTCTTGATTGAAGCCAATACCTTTCTCAACACCGACTTTTCTAATAGACTAATGATCTTGATTTTAATGTCGTGGGACGTCCACTTATACCCCGAACGCCCTAACCAATCTGTAAACTTAGCTATGTCATTCTTTTGGATTTCCAACAATTGAAAAACATTTGAGTTTAAATCTTCGTGCCCTCTAATTGCTAGTCCTTGTCGGCATAGAAATTCGACGGTAGTAAAAATTGTGGCCAGAACTATTTGGCCTTTCTTCATATCACTATCTAACTATTCATTCAATTGGGAGGCCACACTTTGGTTAGTGATAGAATTTAGTTTCAGAACACCTTCTTTATGTGTAAACATATTTTCATGAAGACGGAATTTTCCCAAAGCCTTTTTCCGGTTAGAAAACCCTACGGAAGTAAATGCAACTACTATTTTTGAAGAAAATTGTAATAAATTTTTATCATCTGCCTCTTTGCAGGTTTTTCAAAAATCATTTTCGGCAGATGCTTCATATTCTAGCCAAGTATACTTGATCAACCAATACTTCAGAAATGATCTCCCCTTACCGGATTGTCCAGGTTTCGGTTGTGAACAGTTCTCGCCTGAAGACGACGAAGCAACTGACGACACAATAGTTGTTGGAGGTTGACTTGCTCTATCATCAGCTTCCAAGCACACCTTTTTCCTAACAAATTTATCTATTGCAAATTTAATTCACAATACACTAAGAGACTAAAGTAAAGGAATAAAATATAGTCAAACAAAATACTCCACTAGGCACTAAAGTCGGAACAGTAAACACGTCTGCAACATGCACTGAACGAAACTATCCACACTGAGTGACTGCGACAGCAGGGTGGGCTTTATACAGCCGCGGCATCATAGTGTGTCGAAGCGTCAAGGCGACACGAGGCGGAGGCTTCCAGGCGTTTCTGCTCCAGTCCTTCTGATGTCGCCGCGGCCGCAGCGCTGGCCCGCCAACGCCAGACTTTACACAAATATTCGCACACAGGGACAAATTTTAAGTGTGCCAGCCGCACCACAACACTGTCATGATTCACACCACTCGTTTTCAGTTAACCTGCTTGCTACCATAGTAATTATTTGTTGTAACTCATTACTGAATGTATTTTAAAAGGTAACTACCGTCAATCAAGCAAAATAAAAATTCCAACATCCATTTGTGATTTTACAATGCATAATAGAACTAATAATTTTCTTAAATTATTGAGGGGCTCCATCTCCCCCACCCCCCACCTCCCACCCCCAAACGAATTTTTGAGGGGGCCGGGCCCCCTCAGGCCTCATGGAGTCGGGGCCTGTGGCGTAGGTTCCGACCAACCAAATGCATCTTGATGTTTTCCGCTTGGATGTAGCTAGCTTCCAGTCTAGTCGTAGAAGGAGTCTGTTGAGAGGAGTCACCCTTGCAGTCATCGCCAATTCATTCATAATTTCTTGATGTTTCGGGGTTATATTCCGACGATGTCGACACCTTCCCACGATATTCCGGCTGACAACCATTCACTCATCTTCAGGCGAGTTTTCTAGTGGATACTGCCAGTGTACGTCCCTGACTTTATGACAAAACCTGGCTCGGTGGCTAATTTGCGTAGAAGTATGTGACTAGACGGCGACGTCATGCATTTGCAAGCCCGAAACTTTTTAGGATATTCATTAATTCGAGAAGGCCTTAAGAGTGTTTTCCTTCTACATCTTCAACTGTTTATAAAGAGGCTGGACAAAAATACGGACGCACTGCGAGAAACGCATACTAGAATATAAACGCATATGCTAGCCAAGCGTACAAGTTTCGCTGTTGTATTTGACGACAAACGGCATTTTTAGAACGTTCTCAACACCTTTCAAGTGTCAGTCATGGTCAGAACGGTGTTCTGTATAGCTATGAGTGCATTACGTCTGAGCCAAGTGAATTTGAACGAGATCAAATTGTTGGTGCTCATAGGGTGGGTGCTTCAATAACCAATATAGCCGAAGTGTTCGGTGTTTTCAAAGGGATTTGTATCGCGTACATGGAAAGCGGAAAAACATTATTCGCTGAGTCACAACACGGACGAAAGTGTGTGTTGGGTGATCGTGGCGTATGGTCACTGGAGAGGATTGTGAGGAAAAATAAGAAGACGACTGAATTTGCACTCACGAATCCTCTCAGAACCAAACAAACTCGAAGGTCTCCTCCAAAGCAGGGAGTTGAAGGACGAGCTGGAATTCCAGAACCACTCAACAGTGGTGCAAATGCTCATTACAGGAAAACGTGGGGCGAAAGTCATAAATCCTGGCACACTAAGCAGTGCAAAAACGTAATTTGGTCGGATTGGTCCCGTCGCACACTGTTTCTAAAATCTGTCCGAGTTTGCATCCCAAGAATGAAACATGGTGGGGCGTCGTTGATGAGCTGGGCAGCCATATCGCGGTATTCCATGAGCCCCATGTGATCTGTGCAAGATCGCATTACTGCCAAGGATATGTGACAATTTTGGCTGATTAGGTCTATCCTAAGGCATGGTGTTTGTTTCCCCAGTGGTGGCGGTGCTGTGTCCCAAGAGGACAGGGCCGCTGTTCAGGCAGCCCGCATCGCCCAGGACCGGTTGTGTGAGCCTGAAGATGAACTGCTGCATCCGCCCTGACCGTTCCAGTTACCAGACCTGAATATTATTCAGCCTTTGTGACCTACTTTGGAGAGTGGTGTGTGATCGCTATCAGTCTCCGTCATTATTACCTAAAGTTACCACTATTTTGCAGGGAGAATGGTGTACGATTCCATTGCATTTTGAAAACAATTCTGAACCTATATTTATCGATTCGAAGACGACTGGAAGCTGTTTTGAATGCCAGCTATTTTCCTACACCGTATTGGGCATGGTAATGTGTTTTAGGTGTTTCCATGTTTTCCTTCACCTTCTTTAGCTTGTTCACACAAAGTTTGTGGGAAATGGTTGCAAGGATTACAAAATGGCCTCGCCGTCAGTTTTAGTTTAAATTTACTTTCAGGTAATGTTTCCTAGACTATGGCATAACATATAGCTCTCATGTTTGTAGCCAATATCGAAGCATGAATGTTTTTCCGGACTTGCGTTCCAGTTATTCGTAGATGGTTGACAGAAATGGGGCTTCTGGGATTGATCATTTTTAGGGGATTTTTCACCAACATTACTCATCGCTAGACAGTAATTTTTAATGTATTCTCGATCACGGTTACTGTGGACTTACTGGTGATAAATAGAGAGTTACAGTTAGTGGCAGCTAAAAGTCACGTGTTCCTTGCCTTAGTAAGCCTTCTGTAAAAAAATACAGAGTTTGAGGAGTCACTGATACATGCAGATTCCAAAGACCCGTATGTCGTCGGACGTGATCAAGGACATTCCGCTTATAAACATCCTGATGCGTCCTCGTGTGCTCATAAATCTTGTGTGCAAGCAAGCTGGTTGGCATCTTCAAGCGAAGATTGGTGAGTGAAGAGACTTCTCATTCTAACACTAAGTGGATATCGCGACGAGTAACCGTAAAGGACGCAAACCTCATCGGCATAAACCCTAATACCAAACAGTATTGTTCTAATTTCCTCGCAAGCAGAAATGATCAAGCACAAAGGTAAAACCAGAACAAAAATGTGAATCATATCATATAGGATACAAAAAAGCTGCAGTTTCTGATAGAGGCAAAGGGTGTCTGCGTGTGTGTGTGTTTTTTTAAGTTAATGAAGAGAATCCATTTTTAGGAAGATTATGACGTAATACTTACGATAACATTCGACATTCTGTGGTACAAATCTTGATCAAAAAACAACCTCTGGTCGACGAGCACACGTTTATTTATATCCTTCGGGTAGAGAGAATCATCCTTCGCATACTTTGAGACGAGGTACATGATAATGGCACGGCTGTTAACAAGGCACCAAAACATTAGTGACATACTAGCTCAGACATATTACTGTATATTATGACACATTGTGAGAATGTTTAATATGTATTTGTGGAAACTTACTGAGAGCTTGAACTAAAACTTTTTCTGATGGTCTGTCTGAAGGCCCAGATTGTGGTGAAACTTGTTTCTGCAGAAAACTATGGCTTGGTAGTACAGTACGATTACGGAAAATGCTGCAACAGCTACAGTGCCAATGCTACGATAGTAAACGATGTTGCAACCAATATAGATAAATGTACTGCGGCTATTGGATCATTACTTGCCTCACTTGGAAACCAGTAGTAGTGTCACACAACAAAACTATTTCAACGTTACATTTACTTAGTTTCCGGTAATTGATCTACTGATTGCGCCACTTTACTTACTGAATTATTGACGACATGTAAGCTTTAACTAATGACACTGTAACAATTTCGTTAATGCATAAAAATATCACAATGTTATAACCGAACTTCTACAGATTGTTTTAGCTCTGAAATTAGCACAGGAAATGCAATGTCATCATAACAGTGAGACAACTGCACAAGTGTACACATTAAATATTTAGCGAAACTTTCATTTACTCAAATTTAATTTAATGTTAACATTTAACATAAGTAGTAACTCCATGTTCCTTTATTTGTTTAAGCTTAAATGGAATTTTTTGTAATTGGCGAAGTAGAACGAAACAAAAGTTCAGATACGAGTTTATTTAATTTATTATCACTTATCTTTCTATCTAGTGCATAAAGTATTTTGTTTAGGATGCTCTCCTTTTTGAGAACTTGGAAAAAACGTACTAAGCATATTGCTAGGTTTTCAGAATTATTAAAACCAAAGAGCTAGAACGTAGTCCATCAGTTTTCCGATAAAGGTTTCATTGTATCATATTCTAACATGTGACAGTAATTTACTCTCTGTCAGAAAATAACTCAGATAAATGTCGCGATCTCTGGCAGCCACAGGTGATTTCTTGTAAATTATTAGCCGACTGAATAAATACTGTGTCTCTAACATCGCTATTGGAATGTAACTAATATCTCACATAGTTTGGAATTTAACATTACTTTTCATCTACATCTGTTTCGTTTCCATAACAGTGTTTAATGTATTTCTGCGTCTGGATCAGTCATTAGCTAATGCTGAGTAGAGATCTGAAGCATACTTGTAACTCATAATTAATGCTTACCTTTCACTAATGTACAGGCCATTGTCTTCCAGTAGAGGAACTGTATGTTGGGGATTTTTCTGAAAAGATCGAGAAAACATAACATATCAAAAACGTTGTTCAGTGTTAGTGTTTGTAGTATCTAAATCAATAAAGAGAGCGAAATTTGAACTAAGCAAGTTAGAAGTCAGTTTAGTTATTCATATTATATCCATATTACTAATCACTTCAAAATATGAAAACTAGTCGAATGTTTCATTACAAAAATAACTACCGCCTATTTTCGTATACATTCCGAGAAGCGTGACTTTAATTAATGATGAGAATGTTATTATGACATGTGGACGCTACCATATTTACTTCTTTGCACATATTTCGATCATTTGCTACAATGCTTCGATACATGAAAGATGAAGGTAACAAACAGTCTTCTTCAGCAGAAAGTTGTACTTCGATGCAGGCGTTGAACATGAAGTCATTTATCTGGTATTCGCAGTGCTGTTGCACTAAATGCTACATTTTATATCATTTTATGACGTCCTTATCGTTGGAGCCAGGTGTGTACCACATTTCATCTCCATATCCCCATATGAACATAAGCATTGAGTCTTTCATGGTCAGCAGGTGACTGATATGCCGTGCACAGCTAGACGTCTGTGAAGTCACTGTTGTCAGGATCAAATGGTGTGGTCAGTAGCGTGTGTGCCTCGGTTGTCATCGGCTAACTAGGATTGTAACAGAAAATTTGTCTTACTGAGCGACAATTGCCTCAACAATTCACTGCCAGTGAACAACAAAAATTCAAGCAATTATTCACCTCATTCTTTGCTTACCTGCTAATTACTGCAGTTGTCAATCATCAACACTGGAATACGAACATGAGAAACGCGTGCTAGAAAAATGAATTACTAGTTGGTACATGGTGCTGGTGAGTTACAAGTTAAGTCAGGGTGACCGACCTCTAGGATGTCTTAGGTCGAGAGCTGTTTAAATAGGAACAAATGTGAATCGAGATGTTTCATTCCCGGAGTAAGGCAATTGTGTGTTTTATATTTCAAATCGTTATTCGTTATTTCCATTTTCTTGTGTAATATTTGTAAAGATATTATGGGGTGCCAATACCGCAGAATTGCCATCAGTGATGTTAAATGAGTGGAACGATTATTACCACTCTGTCTGGACAGTTCCTCGTATATGCAAAGGTAGTGCTTGTGAGGCCAGAGAATACTTTCAATTGTTCCTACTAACTTCTTAGTCCACAAAGTGAGCATGCTAGGGAAAATATGATTGTACACAGAAGTCGATATAACTCATTTGAACCTGCAATGTCGAACATTATTAATGCTGTTATATACATAGCTGGAATTAGTGAAAGAGGCAGATTACGTTTCAAATGATGTCTCTGATGAATAATCTGCAATATTGTGAATTATCGTTTACCGTTTGGATGCCAGCACTGCAATATATGATTCCCGGTTTTAGATAGGTACAGCGATATTCAGAGCTAACGTTACGAAACATCTCACTATTTACATTAACACTGCAACTACTCCATCAAGATCAAAATACACTACTGGCCATTAAAATTGCTACAGCACGAAGATGACATGCTACAGACGCGAAATTTAACCGACAGGAAGAAGATGCTGTGATATGAAAATGATTAGCTTTTCAGAGCATTCACACAAGGTTGGCGCCGGTAGTGACATCTACAACGTGCGGACATGAGGAAAATTTCCAACCGATTTCTCGTACACAAACAGCAGTTGACCGGCGTTACCTGGTGAACCGTTGTTGTGATGCCTCGTGTAAAGAGGAGAAATGCGTACCATCACGTTTCCGACTTTGATAAAGGTCGGATTGTACGAGTAGCCTATCGCGATTGCGGCTTATCGTATCGCGACATTGCTGCTCGCGTTGGTCGAGATCCAATGACTGTTAGCAGAATATGGTATCGGTGGGTTCAGGAGGGTAATACGGAACGCCGTGCGGGATCCCAACTGCCTCTTATCACTAGCAGTCGAGATGACAGTCATCTTATCCGCATGGCTGTAACGGATCGTGCACCCACGTCTCGATCCCTGAGTCAACAGATGGGGATGTTTGCAAGACAACAACCATCTGCACGAACAGTTCGACGAAGTTTGCAGCAGCAAGGACTATCAGTTCAGAGACCATGGCTGCGGTTACTGTTGACGCTGGTTCACACACAGGAGCGCCTGCGATGGTGTACTCAACGACGAACCTGGATGCACGAATGGCAAAACGTCATTTTTTCGGATGAATCCGGGTTCTGTTTACAGCATCATGATGATCGCATCCGTTTTTGGCGACACCGCGGTGAACATACAATGGAAGCGTGTATTCGTCATTGCCATACTGGCGTATCATCCGAGGTGATGGTACGGGATGCCATTGGTTACACGTCCCCGTCACCTCTTGTTCCCATTGACAGCACTTTGAACAGTGGACGTTACATTTCAGATGTGTTACGACCCGTGACTCTACCCTTCATTCGATCCCTGCGAAACCGTACATTTCAGCAGGATAATGCACGACCGTATGTTGAAGGTCCTGTACGGGTCTTTCTGGATACAGAAAATGTTCGACTGCTGCCGTGGCCAGCACATTCTGCACCGTTGGGTGACTTGCGGAGTATAAATGTAGATGTAGATCTCTCACCAACTGAAAACGTCGGGTCAACGGTGGCCGAGCAACTGGCTCACCACAATACGCCAGGCACTACTCTTGATGAACTGTGGTATCGTGTTGAAGCTGCATGGGCAGCTGTACCTGTACACGCCATCCAAACTCTGTTTGACTCAATGCCCAGGCGTATGAAGGCCGTTATTGCGGCCAGAGGTGGTTGTTATGGGTACTGATTTCTCAAGATCTATGGACCCAAATTGCGTGAAAATGTAATCACATGTCAGTCCTAGTATAATATATTTGTCCAATGAATACCCGTTTATCATATGCATTACTTCTTGATGTAGCAATATTAATGGCCAGTAGTGTACGTACTGACATATTGGTTTACCAGATAGCAAGTACTTGCTACGTTCCCTGCAGAAACTGTTAATATCATCACTCACAACACAGGCATGATAACAGAAACTGGTCGTAATGCAGGCTGAACGCGAACGCCATTCACACAATTTTGGAGAAGTTACAGGGATGTTTTCTGCTAATTTTTTTACAAGGACCCCGTGGTATACGACGGAACCTTACAGAGCAATAATTTAATTAATATTTATACAGCTTGTTACCCAAATTACCTTTGTCTCAGCGAAAACCGAGAGGTTTTCAGTAAGTAACGCAACGCATTTCTGTCTCGACTAATTTCGATTGGAAATTTGGAATTTGTTGTGGGACATTGTAGAACATTCATGCATCAGCCACTACAGTATCATGTCGTTCTGATACTGGCTGCGCAGTGCGTGGCCTTCGGAATGCCGCCTATAACGTAGGTGCGTTCCAGGCAGAGAGCTGTCATTGAGTTTCGTTTGGTGCAAAACCAGAGCATCGCAGATATTCATCGGTACTTGTAGAATATCTGTGGAGACCCAGAAGGGAACAAAATCACGGTGAGTCGTTGGGCGAGGCGAATGGCATTATCGCAAGGTCGTGCAAACTTGTCCGACCTCTCGCATGCCGGCCGGCCGCACACGGCTGTGACTCAGCCAATGTTGGAACGTGCCGACACTCTCACTCGAGGAGATCGAGGGATCGCAACCAAACAGCTCCCTGCATAATTACACATCTCTGTTGGCAGTGCTGACGCACTCGTCCGCCAGCTGGGGTTCTCGAAGTGTGTGCCCACTGCGTACCTCGCCACCTAACAGAAA
Source organism: Schistocerca gregaria (assembly GCF_023897955.1). Taxonomy (NCBI): domain Eukaryota; kingdom Metazoa; phylum Arthropoda; class Insecta; order Orthoptera; family Acrididae; genus Schistocerca; species Schistocerca gregaria. Next base: position 223,390,283 of record NC_064921.1, read on the forward strand.
ACTATATGGGGCACGAAGAACCATCTGTGCGGAACTCGTAAGGTGCCTCTTACGTGAGGAAGACTTTTTTACCAGTTTTAATAAATTATTGTCTCTCATTGATGTATTCACGATAGTTAGGAAGTGCTGCAGCCCGTAGCCGGCCATGAATCGGAGAGTATTTCGCACGCTGGCTGGCTAGGTGACGAAGCGACCACATGTCGCGCGTAGTTTGGTGGGGCTCGGCTCTGGCCCGTAGCAACAAGCGTTGGCCTGGGAAATATACATGACGGGAAGTACCGCCATGTTGGCGCCAAAGTCACCGATTTTGTTTCTTTACATTTAATAATTTAAGTCATGAATACTAGGAGGAACCTCTGGATGTTTAAATCTATTTATCATAATTTGGCCTCGTTAAAATTCACACCCGTTCATTAACAAATGCATATCTTAGCAAATACGAACTTGATCGGAAATCCACGAACTATGACGAAACTAGTAAGAGATACGGAGTGCGCGCCATAGTCGGAAGTCGGCGTTAAGAGCTCTTCCTGTCTTGTTCGATGGTAACCATGCTCTCGGTTATTGATCTAATAGGAATAAAAGTGATATTACGGCATTCTGAACGTAAATTTCGAGTAAATAGATACCCCAAAGTTGATCGACAGCAATTTCAGATAATTAGCTTCCACCGACAGAGACATCCAATGCGCCAATGAAGAATCTGCAGGGGACGACATTTACGAGAGCTGCACCGCGCATAGGTAGGAGGAAATCCTATGACACGACCCACCAAGGCGGATCAAAGAAGGTCCCACTTACACTCGCAAATTCCGGGTGGAAATGCTGACCAGTCATACTGTACGTCACATCTATCACCCTCTACGGACTCGCGGCTAAGCTGAGTAATAACAGTATCAGTTTAGAAGCGTGGGGATCTTGCAAACTGCTTGCCCGTTACTAGGCTGATAGTGATATTTTTTGTCGGAAATCGTCACAGGAACGTGGGTTTTGCCATGTCCAATCAGAAAGAAAACGGCAACCCATGGAGTGGCGCCACACCATATCCCGTCTGGAAAAAAAGTTCAAAGCCTCACCCTTAGCCGGTAAAGACTTGGCGGCGGTTTTCTCTTTGATATCCTTCGGCATGGTGCAACGATCAAGTCTGAAATTATTGCGTTACGCTAAGGAAATTGAAGAAACGACTTCAGTGTGTTCGTCGCCACAAAAATGGATACAAATCTGCGTACCAGAGAGTAACCCAACTCATCCACCCTAAGGCCCGAATCTCGCACCTTCCATCTTCCAAGTGAATGGCCCATTGGAGTATGTACTACGTGGGAAGCAGGACATGGGCGATGGGGAGGTCATTGATGCAGCAAGACTTTGGATCCGGCGTCGATCAGTGGAGTGGTACCATGCGAGCATACATACCCTCCCAGTAAGCCGTCGCATTGGAGGGAGTTCGTGTGGGAAAATCGGGTTCTGTAGCAAAACGAGTGAGGAATAATATGGTTTATTGAAATCCTGGACAAAACCAACATGCTCTTAGGAAAAAAAAGTATTACATTACTTATTGAACGCTCTTCGTACGTTCAAAAGTTTCTAATAGCAATCACCAAAACGTTCAGCTCAGGACACAGAGTAAATCAACAACTCTCAGAATATGCAAAAGCACTGTGGCGTGTAACTGTCAGTATTGTGTAGCAGTTGCCGCCGCATTGGTAGCAGCTCAGCACAGTATGGTTCTGCTGCTCTTCCATTGTATTCACACGAAGTTCACATCAGCCAATTCCTTATCAGTGAACCTATCCATACTCCTGTGTATCACTGACAACGCACAACTATAACTGCTTGAAAAAACGCGAGACAGAACTGAGCAGTGTGAATGCTAGCCTGAGGGTAAAGACTACTGTGACTGAATGGAACAAGTTACTTTATAGACAAGACGCATAACGTGTACCTTAGATCTTTCCACTGTTGGGTAGATTTTTAAGCGCCATTCAGATACAAAGGTGTACGGGGGTAAGAAATCAAACGAGATGCAATTACTCTGTAATGAGCTACCGAAGGCCACTGCTGCACTGTATCAAAATATTCAGCAAATACTCCTGAACAAGGCCACAATTTTGCCTATGGAGTCCGTATTCATCTTGTATATCGCAGTCTGCGTGGTTAACAAGCAGACAGAAACTGATTCTATAACCTTACGATCTTCAGTCGCTTTAGGTGTTACAGGTCTTATTAATTTTACCCAGAAGTCTCAGAACCTGCAGTACTGAACTTCTGTGAACAACAAGTACGTATTTCTTTTGATTAGGAATTAAAGTTCAAACATTACTAGACTTTTGACTGGGGACCTACAGGGTGTTCGGAAAATCTCTTTACAAACTTCTAGGACTTGTAGAGCGGAGAGCGCAAATAATATTTTGAATAGGAGCCCACGTATGGAGAAGTAACGTTTCCGTCCTGTGACTGTTTCAGTTCAGATGCTAAACTTCTCTACTTCTGCTTGAGGATTTGAATTAGGTGCGACGGAGTACAGTTATTACCTACTAATTCTAAATCGAACATAATAAAACATTTATCACTTAAGCACATTTGTATTAAAAGATGAACATCACGTGTTTACATTATTCCAAAACGAAAAACAACATAGCGTACTGTACGTACGGAACAGCACTGACGTATTTCAACAGCCGGCCGATGTGGTGGCCGCCAACGTTGTCAGATATTGTACGTACGAAACATGTTCAGGTACATTCTCTCCATGCCACCTGGGTTCCTTCTGTTTCTGGCGCAGCGGCCGGAACTCGTACCAGCAAATCTTTCTCCGCCTCTAAATTAGTCTCCTTAAGTAATCTTTGCTTTCGATCCCACAAGGAGTAGTACACATCATCCTGTCTCCCTATTACAGACCAGGAAAAGGAACTCTGAGAGTTTTTTTTTCCTCGTCAGACGCGGACGTGTTACACATCTGAATTGAAACCTTCGTAGACTGGAAATGGTACGTTCCCGTACATGGGTTCCTATTCAAAATACAGTATAACCTCATTAGCGCGAACTCGCATAAGACGAACTCGCGGTTAACAAGAAAAAACTATTGGTCCCGCCAGGAATACATTAGTTCTTATGGCATGTTTTATCGGTTAACACGAATTTCGGTTAAGGCGAATTACGAACTCTGTTTCAGGTCCTAGCGTAATTAAATTTCACTGTAACACAAACTTCCGACCTTAGAGTATTCTAAGGCGTAATGAATGTAGGAAATGTAGCTACAAAGATAATTATACTTATTGTTGACTCGTTTTTAACGTATTGTAGGTCGGTAGGCGCGATTATCACCTCAACAATGAGCGTATGCTATACATTGTAAGACATCCAATAATGTGTGTAGCAGCATTTAGGAATGTACTCAGTGCCAAATTTGACAGGTGTTCTGTTAGTAGTAGCCGTATCGAGTTGGAATACTGAATAAAAACTACAGTTACAACCGATACAGTAGCACGTGAAAATGGCAAACAGGAAACAGACAGCTCTGGATGTACACTTAAAGCTTAAGATTCTAGATGGACTGTGGTACCAAGAAAACAGCAATTGCAGAGCAGTTTGTAATACCTAAATCTACTTTCCCTGCGATTATTAAGAATCGAGAAAAAATTATTGATGTTGCGGCATCAGGTTCTGGAAACAAATCTAAACGACTTCGTACCGCCAAGTACGAAGACATCCAGACGTTACTGCTAGAATCGTTCAATCATATGCGTGCATCTAACATACCTTTAACTGGCCCTGTGATTCAGTCAAAAGCAAATGATATTGTTAAAGATATGGGCATCGAAGACTTCCGTTGTTTTGCTGGTTGGTTGTGTCGGTTCAAAAAGAGACATTCAATTTCATCTGTAAAAATTTGTGGTGAAGCATATAAAATTGATGAAGAAAGTGAAAGGGAAAAGTATGCCTCGTGTGATGTGTTTAACATGGATAAAACTGGAGTTTTCTACAATCTTTTTCCAAATCAAAGATGATAAGTGTGACGGTGGAGCACGAAGCAAACAACGTGTGACTGTTGTACTGTGCTGTAATGCTGACGGCAGTGAGAAGTTTCCTCCCTGGGTTATCGGTAAATCCGAGAAACTACGTTGTTTTAAAAACATAAGTATGGACACTTTACCTTGCATCTACTCTCACCACAAGAATGCTTGGATCCATGGCACATCAATTCGCAAGTGGCTTCTTCGTTTCAACAATCGAATGGTTGCTCAAAATAGACATGTTCTTCTTGCATTGGACAGATGTACTGCCCACAACGTTCATGAACTGAACCTATCCAACATAAAGGTTCAGTTTTTTTCCACCCAACGCCACAAGCCGCCTTCAACCTTTGGACCAATCTTTTGCATAATCTCTCTCTTAACGAGAGCTTGTCGTAAGCGACTTGTAAGATCTGCAATTCGTGCTGCTGAAAACAATAGTGCAACCCCAAATTGGAATCTGCTTGATGCAACAAGTCCATGGCAGCAGCATGGAAGTTAGTATCGCCACATCATATAGCGAAGTGCTTTAACAGAGCTTGGAGACTGAAGATGTCCATGAGTTAGAAGATGCCACTTCACCTGATGAATGGACAGTCCTGCAGGACGTTGCGAACCCTGGGATTATTTTCGAAGATTTCATTAGTGTAGACGATGTTGCCGTATGTACTTCTGTGGAATCGGATGTGTCAAAAGCTGTGAACGAGGTGCAAGAAGGGCCATAAGAAGAAAGTGAAGAGGAAGAGACTAAGATACCATTCCATCTACTCATCAGGAGATGTTTACAGCATTGGACTGTTTAGAACAATTCGCTTCAACATCCAACGTCACTGCTGGGTTTATGGGCGCTATCATTACAGTTGGTTGTGAAATAACAAAATATTATCGTTCCCATCAACGTCAGCGAACCATGACCGAATTTTTTCCAAGAAAGTAACGTACAAAATTTGTAAGTACTTGGATTTTACATTTTCTTTATAGTGATGTAAGTCTACAATAACGTGATTGATTGTGTAGTGTCACAGTAGTGACCTGCTGTAGATGATACTTATTAAAATCTGTGTTTTTCACGTAAAACTAATTTTTTTAACACGCACTCCTGATTTTTTGGTCCCTTCGGATTCGTGTTAACGAAGTTTTACTGTATTATGTTCTCACTCCCCACTACGAGTCCAGGAAGTTTGTAACAGCAACTTCCGAACACCCTGTGTATGATGGCGCGGTAGGAACAAGTGAAGTGACAGTAGTAGCGGTTACACTTCAAACAAGTACGTCTGTGGTTTTTATCCTGAAGGTTGGTTTCAAAATAAAATCCCCAGTTCCTAGTCTTGTTGGAGGTGGTATGTCCTTGACATCCTCTAACCATTTAATCGACTAGGCGGCCGCTGTGGACGGGCGGTTCTAGGCTCTTCAGTCTGGAAAGACGCTGCTGCTACAGTCGCAAGTTCGAGTCCTGCCTCGGGTATGGATGTGTGAGATGTGCTTAGGTTAGTGAGGTTTAATAGTTCTAAGTCTAGGGGACTGATGACCTGAGACGTATAGTTCCATAGTGGTTAGAGCCATTTGAACCACTTGAACTTAATCGACTAACCTATCGACACATACATACGTATGGGGACATACATTCTGGTACTGAATCCGAAGCACGCCGCAGTTTTCTATATTTCACGGGTAATGACATCCTCCACAGAAGACGTCGACGTTTTCGAGTCAAAAAGATTGCAGTAGACGGCAACTGTTGATAGGGTTGCTTGCAGTGACTCACCTGATCCCACTACTTCCAGGCCAAAATGCCTTTATAAGCATCAGGCAAGAGCTCCACTAACATTGTGTTTGTTAAGCGAAGATTGCTGACGTCATTCTCATGATGCACTATAACTTGGCTGCTCGAGTCTGGATTGGGCTACAGATTGCCATATGGAGTTTTACCTGCAGTGCTGATAATGACTTTGTGAGGATTTACGGAGTTTACGGCTCATTCTTCCACAATAAAGTTCGCTCTCTGCTGCCTACCCAGTGCGTTGAGGTTTTCAGAATTTGACGGTTGTTCTGTGTCTGTTTAAACTGTGAATTAATGAAAGCTGTGCTCATTGGTATACATGAACCGAACAAACGTTTACAAAATCTACAAATCACTGCCAGAGGTGAAAGAATCGAAAAATAATAGAAAAAAGTTCTTGTACCATCTCAGCATTGCAACACACACATTTGAATATTTAGTGTAACAGATGCCCACTTAGCCACCAAAACATTCCGTTGTTACTCACTGTTACAGTGGTGATGGCGTGATATGTCCACTTTCAGCACACACGCAGTAAGTGCATCTACTGGTATGTAAGTTTTGGCTGGAAAACTTGAATGTCATTAAAATCCAAGCCATGTGATCTTTCACCAGCTGCACGTAATTAGAGTACACCAAAACCAATTTCCTATGATGATCCCACGGAAAGAAGTTCGCTGGTGTCAAAGCTAATGATAGAGTTCACGAGCATTTCCTCATCTAAAGCATACCAGCGAGGAGATGTGGTTGTGTGGCATTGGACTCCTATTTGGGAGACTATACAGACAATGTTTTCCATTAATTCCCTACACAACGTAAAGCGAATGCCTGGATGTTTCCCGTGAAATTTCCTTTCCTCATCGGAAGCAATTTAAATAGTTTTCTTCTATATAAACTCTCATCCTCGAACGTTTCTGAAAGCATATTCTTGCGCTCAATAAATAATGAATTAGGTAAATAGTGACATACAGTTTACCTTCAACATTTCAGGCGTCTTCAAGTCCTTATAGACATCCTTTACATCCTCTATTTTGAGATCAACACCGATGATACCGGCGATCACTTGTACCAGACGGCATGGAGGGCTCAAGGGATGGTTGTAAAGAATCAGCGGAGCCATTTTGCTTTCTGAAAAATAAATTGAGCATAAAATAATTAATTTTTGCAAAAATACCCACTCCTCCACAGCAATTTGGGACTTGGCTCATTGTGCATAAACAGGGGAATAGAAGCAAGTTTTGCAATATTAACGATTTTATTAAGAAAATACGAGATATACGAGCAGATGTGGTGCAGCTAATTTTGAATTAACCTTATAATCGGCCAGTGATTGTGGATACATTTTCAGTTTGATTTACGTCACAATATCACCAGTCTGATAGGCTGTAAGAAGACAGGTGCTATAACAGTTGTACCAATCCTAATCTTGATACCTCTTTATGTTCTGCTTTACAAAATACTGGATCCAGCATAGCACAGCATAAGTGTAGCACAGATCACTTATTACTACAAATGAGAAATTAATATTAACCTAAGAAAAAATGGGAGGAAAAATTTCTTTGAAACTAAATGTAGAGAAAAACTCCGAGGCTGGTGATAGGTTGTGTCCGAAAGTGAACAGCACAGAGACAGAAGTGATGGCACTTTCTGCAGGACCTGACCATCATTTTGCAGGGCAATGCTCAAGCACATACAGTGCAAGCTATTACTGATTTGTTTGACTGATGGGGCTGCTAAGTGCTGTACCATCTACTGCAATCCCCTGACTTAAGCCCTTGTGAGTTCAACTCGATTTCTAAACTGAAGGAAACACTTCACGGCATTCGCTTCAGAACTGCTACAGATTCGTCAGGCAATAGACCGCGCCACTCAGACTGTAAACACAACTGAGGCTGCTAAGAGTATCCTACGACTTCCACATCGCTGGCAATGGGTTACACACAATTCTGGTGTGATGCTTTGAAGGTCAGTAAAACTTCAAAATACATATCTATTTTGTACGAGCTGTAAATAAATAGTTGCTACTATTAAAGTTCCAACCCTCATACTTACAATATGCTACTTAAAACAATTATATGTGTTTCACTTGCAGCTGGAATTGGTTTGTATTTTCTTTCTCTTTTTTCTTTGAAGTTTCTTATGTAGCTTTTTCTATGACGAGTCGCTTGCTGAACTTCTCAGTGAAGTGACCAACATTAGTCCCCCATATGTTGGTGTTCCAGCGGCCTTGGTAGAGTTTTTCCATCATTTTAATGTCCTGGTGAAAATGCTCTCCTTGCTCCTCACTAACATCTCCCAGATTGACCGAGAAGCAATCAAGGTGACTGTTCAAAAAGTGAACGTTCAGGTTCATTAAACATCCTAAATTTTTAAACTTCTTTAACATTGTAGCTACAACAGAAACATATTTTGGGTCTTTTTCATGTCCTACGAACTTTGTAACGACTTGCTTGAATGATACCCACGCTTATTTCTCATTTAAGGTCATTGTGGATACAAAGCTAACATCAAACATCAATTTTCTAATGTCATGTCCGACAAAGACGCCTTCATTTAGTTTAGCTTCTGAAAGGTGTGGAAACTTTTGGCAGAGATTCTTAAAACATGGTCAATTTTTGGGCAAAGCCTATACAAAGTGTTTTATCAGGCCTAACTTTATATGTAGAGGAGGTAGAAGTACGGTTTTTGGATCTACAAGGTTTTTGCGTAGAATGTCTCATTCACACAAGAAACATGGAAATTTGGTAAAGCCACCTTGCTGACAAAGGAGCGTGCATATTACTTTTAGATCGCCACATATCATACAACCATGAGCAGAATAGCCTATTTTATTTAGCACTATTTCTAGGTTTTCATAGCTTTCTTTCTTATGTACAGAATGTCCAACTGGTATAGATGCATACATGTTACTATTGTGTAATAAAACAGCCTTTTAACTAATTTTGGATGAATCAATAAACAGCCTCCAGTCTTCCTTTTTGTATTCAATACCAAACTCATTCATGAGACTGGGAACAAAAATAGAATCGGCCTTTTTTAGCAGGAAATGTTTTTCAGCAGTGCTACTAACGCCATCTACATTAATTACACTTCCTTTTTACATTATTTTAACTATCTAAAAGCCGTTAAATTCTTTAAAAATCGCTTAATTTAATAAATTTAACTGTAAATTGTGAAGAACTGGTGCGTGATCCAATTTTTTAAGTATGCTACTTGGATTTCCCACCCTATAATACACAAGAAAATGTTATTTTCAGCAAAATCGGTGGCCTGTGTTATTCTTGTCACGCATTATGGAGAATTAGTGTCTGTAGGTAAGAGAGAGACTGTTTGTGCATAACGTACCAGATGTGAGTTCCCAGCGCCTGTTAACAGGCAGGGAGGCAGCAGCTTGTTTTATACCGTTGAAGATGCTGCGTCACGGTCGCAGCTGACTCACACGAAATTACGCCACAAGATAAAGAAGTAGCGAACTATATTCACCGGCTCCACGAACCTAGGCTTGCAACTCGTCGTCTAAAGTATTATTTAGATTGTAGAAACATACGATTATTTTGTTAAACTTCACTCCGTTGTTTGACGACTTGACGAGAGGAATAGTTACACAATAAACGTGCCAAACTACGCAACAGGCTTTTATTCTTCTGCCAATGTGGAGTTGCATGATTCAGGTGCAAACTCAAATCCCTTGTTATTCTTTGTGGCGCCAAGAAATAGTGGCACCGCTACATCCAAAGATAAATTGAAACTTGTCCGCTACCTCCGCTTATTTATTTCATAAGCGAACAAATGCGCCACTCGCAAGTCTTCCGTTTCCTTCCGAAGTGTTATTTCTGTCAGGCTGCCATGGAGGTATAATAAGATGATATGGCTCTGCAGACTTAAAGCTATGTGCTGCTATGTAGCCGACACCGCCGTTTTAAATGCTCCAAAACATCGTCAGAGTGCCTTTTACGAGTGCTTCTCCTTCTTTATTTTTGTCGTATGTATGCTGCTTTAAATACAAAAATGCTACAAGGCTTTCGCGAATAACACTACAACAGGAAGGCATTTTCAGACAATTTTCTGGTGTTTAATGCATTTTTGATCCAATAATACGACGCATTTCGTCTCTTTAATGAATTTTGGGTGATATATTTCGAAAAACAAGAAGAGAGTATGTGATATGAAAAGACTGCTTTCGTAATCCAGCATTTTCCTTAATATGGACTGACGGAACTGATGTGTGGTCTACGCTCTCTTCCCTACATTGTTAAGAGCATTGTTTGCAGTGTTCTGTCCGTTTCCAATCTTTCCTTCTCTTTAGTTGGACACAGAAAATGTCAAACGTCAGAAACAAATGCGCTATGTTAAAAGTGAACAGAGCAACAGAAATTCATGAATACAAAAGAAAATACAGCTTGAACGAGTTCACTTATGAATGGAATGTGATTCCTTTATACTTTAGACTATTATCAGATTCATTAGTGCACCCGTAAATGATGCATGCTGGCATTTTTTATCAGAACAGTTCAATTTTTATCAAGACACTTCCACCACAGCGAATATCAGTTACAAGTTTATGACGTCAAAACAACTCCCCATATTATACCCACATGCAGGTTGCTCCACCTAGCTCACATACGACGTTATCTCTGTGTAGACATTAGTGAAATCATTACGGGGCTCAAGGACTTTGCCTTGCAAAAGCCAATCATTGGCCTTAATGCGAATTTCAGTTAGAGAGTGCATGGTTAGCTCGAAGAGTCACCATTCTGTCTGGTTTCAGTTTTGGTATAAAACAGACAGTAGTCTACAGTTTCCCTCCACTGTTATAAGTATATGACTGAGATTGTTCCTTTAAGCGCACATTACTTTTGAATCACTTTTCTTGCACAGAAATTTCTCGTGTTGCACTTTACTTTAAATACTATGAACTTACTATTTCTTCGTGATACATTCAGACGCATGGACCCATGTGGATAAAGACATCTGTGAGCACACATACAAATTAGTCCCGCTGTCTCTTGAGTATTAGTAAGCATGTTATGCTGATAACGTTATTTCGTTACTTATGGTAAAATTAGGAATTCAATGGTTTTCTCTGCAACATTTGAGATGGTTGCTGTTGTTCATTCTGGGCAACGTATCATGCAGGCAAAGTACTCGAAAATTGTATCGCCATTATAAAAATTATCAGCATTCTTCTTTTTCACTATATTAAAATTTCCCTTTGTGTGATAATGAAACCAAGTGGCTTTGATTATTAAGACCTAGCACTGGTTTTCACATGACTCTTTGTCCCATTTAACGGATCCTTTGAAAAGAGTAATGCACATGCTTTGCACCATCATGCACTTTATTCATTTTACATAGCATGTTCAGGTCCACATTATATACTGTTGCTCTAGTTCGGCGGGCGGTCACAGTTCAGATCAGTCTTCTTCGCTGTTTCATCGATAACGCTTAGGGTTTACACTTTCCTTGTACTTTTAGATTCCGATCCTACAGGTAGCAATGATATTTGCACTGCACGAGTCGTCGTCTATAAGATTAGAATCATTAAATAAAAAATTCGTTATCCGTGCAGAATTCCAAGCTAAGATTAATCACTCACTTTTCTTCAGAAGCACGTCTATCAAGCTTGTCTTATGCTTGCGAAAGTTTAGGATTGGGTCAGTATATCTTCTGAATCATAGTTATCAAAGAGCTATGAGTAGAAAAGTGGTCATGAATCAATTCCAAGGTTGTTTCAAAATTCTGTTTGGGCATTTATGTAAAGCTTAAAAGACAGGTGGTTGGTTACTAACTGAACACCAAAGAGATCCAAATGCCTCAGTTTTACTGCCACCCTGTGTATGACACCTGTGTTTCACTGTAACTCCGTATGTTGATGACTTACTTTACTCTTCCACTCAGTTTTGTGTGTTTAGCTATTATTTACAGGTGGTTCTTGTATATCTCAGTCTTACAGCAGCAGTTATAATATTTCCCAGTTGTTACAAGTTGAAAGCATCCAAGAGGCTTCCTGCATTTTACGAGCCCTATACATGGTACTCCTCATCTGTTTCGCACAAAGCTTAAATGCATGAAACGGAAGTGTGAATGCCACCTGAAAAACAGGAATGAACTGTGGATGAAGCGCAACCAAGAGGCATTACATACATTGATCAAAAATGATAGAGCAATGAAAATGGCTAGCTTCTAGCTGAAATCTAGATCTGCCTATAAAACTTCAAAAGGACGACTGATAGCTGAGATCTATTATTTACATATGTCATTTTGTATTCGCACTGTCGATGATTTCTTAATCATCAACAAAGACTTTATTGGCTTAGACGACACCCCCAACATGGAATCACAAACTTTGTTTAGTATTTTAAAAGACGTTTTTGCTCATCTTGATTTGTCAATGGATAACTTAATAGGACAGTGCTATGATGGTGCCTCGAATATGAGAGGTAAGTTCAAAGGATTAAAAAAGTTAGTTTTGGATGTACAACCTCTGCACTGCTCACAGTTTAAACTTAGCAGTTGTAGACAGTCTCCGCCATCTTACGACTATGAGGGATATTATGGCTTTAGCCAAGGACTTAATAAATACTGTAAGGGAATCCAACAAAAGGAGGCGACTACTCAGAAGTGTATGCTGTGAGGGCACCACCGACCAAGCTGCTCTGCGACACCTTTGCCCATCTCAATGGACTATGCGAGTTTCTAGCATCTTGAGAATATTGAAAAACTTTGAAGAACTTCTAGAGTTTTTGAAAAAGTTTCTGCAGAGGACAACAGAGAGGCAGGCTACCTTGAGTCAATGTTACAGTTCAAAACTTCTTCCGGTTTACATCTTTTTGCCATGCAGTGAACCCAGTAGAGGATGTTAATGATAAAATTCAATGCCATTATCTAAGTGTTGGCAACGGCCTTGCCACAGTGGATACACCGGTTCCCGTCAGATCACCGAAGTTAAGCGCTGACGAGCGTGACTGGCACTTGGATGGGTGACCATACGGTCCACCATGAACTGTCGCCATTTTTCGGGGTGCACTCAGCCTCGTGATACCAACTGAGGAGCTACTCGACCGAATAGTAGCGGCTCCAGGCAAAGAAAACCATCATAACGACCAGGAGAGCGGTGTGCTGACCACGCGCCACTCCTGTCCGCATCCTCAGCTGAGGATGACACGGTGGTCGGGTGGCCCCGATGGACCACTTGTGGCTTGCAGACGGAGTGCTTTTCATACATGTGTTGCTGATCTGGAAAAATATGTGAGAGCTTGATTTGTGTATTGAATGGAAAGTGTGATAATTTTAAACACTTTTGGGAAATGTGTTTCAAAGAGAAACCTTCACAGGTTGATGATCGTTCTTTTCCTCGGAATCGAAGTATACTAAAGAAGTATGAAAACAACGATGTCAGCTCACTCCACACTTTCAAAACCCCAAAGGAATACTACAAGGCTATTTACATTGAAGTTTGTGAAACGGTGCAATCTTGCATTACTGAGCGGTTTGGTTCAGCTAGACTCACATATATCATTGCAGTTGAACAAGAGAGGTTGCTTTTAGTAAGCAGAGGTGAAACAAATTTGGAAAAAATCACTCGCGTTTTTCAAAACTAACCTAGACATTGAGAGACCGCTTACGCTTGACTATGTCAGACGGTCGACATTTGCTCCATTCTAAAGACACTCTAGCCCTAATAATCAGCAACATAAAAAATCTTTATAAAACAGAAAATTAAATACAGACAAAATGTTAAATTTTCCGTTTCCACATATTAGTACTAGTTTAGTACTGTATTACTATATTACTATAGTACTGTATTAGTTATTTTCAAATACTTAAATATTTTTAGGGTATAAGACCCAATTAGAACTCGCTATTTACATACTTTTTGACTAACAGTATTAGTTATTCTGTATTAACTTTATTAACTGTATTGAGGTAATAACTTTGAGACATTGTTTTTATTTAATGAACCCTGAGCCTTATTCAGAGTAAGCTTAAATTAGATATTTCACTTATTAATCAAAATACTATTACTGTGCGACAGCAATATTTAATGTTTCATGCTTTTAATGATACTTTATGATTTATTAAAATATAATTTCAGTCTTTTCAGAGCTATATATTCACTGCTCTGTAATGGTCTATAAACATGATTATTACAGTAGATTAAATTAGCTTTTTTACGAAAATACCTTGCGTGTTTATGTTTTGTTTCTTTTTTCAAAGCCTAAAATTGTGCCAGGCTTGTCGAGTTTCCCGGAGTGTCGAGTTATAGAGAGCCCAGTTTTCGGGGCTCTAGTGTTGATCATATGACTCTAAAATGCTTAAAAATTTAGAAAATTTCCCCGGGGCAAGACACCCAGTATGCCCCCCCCCCCAATATTTTTTATAAGTCGGCGCCCCTGATTGCAAGCAATATCCCTCTTCACAAACTTACAAACCCTACCCTCAAACGCTTCGTGTGTAAATATTACTTAAATGAAAATATACGAGACGAATCAACATTGCGTAAAAATTATATACCGACAGTTTACGTAAATGGTTTAAAAGAAATGTGCAATGAATTCAAGGACAGCATTATCTGAATTTCAGTTGACCAAACTACAGACACTTGTGGTCATTACATTGCAAGTTTAATTGTTGGTGTTTTAAAAGAAGAGCCTTCTTCTTTCTATTTAGCAGCCTGCAAGGAACCTGAAAACGTAAATCATTTTACGATCGCCAGATTTGTGACTGAGGGCTATAGAAAAAATATTCCCGAATCTTTAGCTGACGAAAGGGTGTTTGAGTTTATATCAGATGGTGCTCCCTATATGATCAAAGCATGATAAGCCCTCGAAGTATTTCATCCCAATTTGACTCATGTGACGTGCTCTTCTCACGGAATACTTCGCCGTGCTGAAGAAGTACGTGTGAATGCAAATAAACTGATTTCATCCACAAAGAAAGTGTTTCTAAAGGCTTCCGCTTACATCAAGAGACTTACAAAAAAAACTACCAAATGTGCCTGTATCTCCCGAACGAGTGGTGACTCGATGGGGTACGTGTGTCGAAGGTGTGTTGTTTCACAATGAACATTTCCAGGCCATTAGAGTGGTAGTAAACGACTTCGATACTGCAGAGGCTTTTGCAGTTTGCCAGTGCGGAGAAGCTTTTAATGATTCCGATATTGAAAAAGACATTTCTTTGATTAGCTCTCATTTTTGACATATACCTGCAACTATTAAAAAGCTAAAACTCAAGATTTGGCGTTAAAGAAATCTGTTCAGTTAACGAATAAAATTATTCTAGTTAACGCTTCACCTGCGGAAGTGTTCACAAGAAAACAAGATAAGTTTGCAAACATTTTAAGCAGTTACCCAGGCTTTGAATCCTAGTGCCAAATTGATAGCTTTATTAATGAGACGGGTGAACTTTTACCAGAAACAGTGAGTGCTGACGTAGCATCCAAATTTAAATACTGCCAGTTACCTCAGTTGATGTAGAACGCTCCGTTTCTGCATGATTGTATGTTGTATTTTAAAAGAAATATTACAGTGTTTCTGAGCTTCCTCTCCCCGTGCGATATATCTCGAAGTTGGTCCTGTACACATCGAGTGTTTCGCTGCGATTGACTCGCATTGCATCCGTTTGTTACCGACAACAGTGGCATAGAAGGTACAATTTTAAAAATACGGTATGCGTCCCCATTCTGCCAATTTTTGGAAAATAATCACCGAATGACCTCCTTCCTAGCCTTCACCAGAAATAATTAATAAAATGGTATCAGCGTTCTAAATGTACGGATTTTTCACATGGGCGGTGCTCTTCCGCGTAATTGACATGCATAGATTCGACTTTGGGACATAATTCACGCAGTAACTACCACTTTTTTTTCATTATTTGATCTTGAATTTTGCGACACTTTTTACGCATTTTTCATGCACATTTGCTTGCATATTTTAAGGTTTTAATGATGCATGTAATCCGGTCTCTTCTGACCAGCCAAAATATTATAACCAACGACCTAATATCAATATAAACCCGTCCAGGCGGCAGCAGAGTTACTTGACGAGGAATGAGTGCTAGTCAGACACGCACGATGCATTTATTATCAGCAAGCGTGCTGTCTGTGAGTAAAATGGGGACGGCGCGCGGTTTATCTGAGTTTGACAGAGGACAGATTTTGATGGCCAGGAGTCTCGGTGGCACAAGCATTACTGAAACTGCACTACTTGAGTGTTCGATGACTGCTGTTGTGAGTGTCTTCAGCAGGTGGAAAAACCAAGGTGACACCACGTCCAGACGTCGTGTGGTTGGGCGGCCACCCCTAATTACAAGTGTCAGACGTCGTAGGATGGGCGGACTGGTAAAACAAGACAGGTGGCGAACTGTGGCGGAACTAACATCAGACGTTAGTTAATGTTGGTGAGAGTACAAGTTTGTCTGAACACAAAGGGCACCGAACACTCCTAACGATGGACCTCCGCAACCGATGACGCATGTATGTGCCAATGTTAACATCGTGACATCAGCACCTGTAACTGAAATGGGCACGGTTCCATCGGTCCTGGACGCTGGCGCAATGGCAGAGGGCTGAATTTTATGATGAATCCTGATTCCTTCGGGATTCATTACACCATGCAACGCTTTCCCACTGCGCCAATGGGAGGGAGCGAATCCGTCGTCTCCCTGGGCAACAGGTTCTTGTCACCTGCACGGCTACACGCGGACTAGCTAATGGCGGCTCTGCACGTGCAAGGCACCATGACAGGAGTGGCATTTTTCAAGACGATAATGCGCCTTGTCATAAGGTCAGGCTTATGATGGAGTGGCTTGAGGAACAAAGTGGAGGGTTCCAATTGATGTGCTCGCCTCCTCCAAACGTGCGTGATCTGAACCCAATCGAACACATCTGGGATGTGATTGAATGTGCCGTCAGAGCTCGTCGACCTCTGCCCGGAATTTATGTAAATACGGTGACCTGCGTACCTAGATGTGGTGCCAACGTCCCCTAGCGATCTACCAAGGCCACATTGCTTCCATACATCGACGTGTCGTCGCTGTTTCCCTTGTCAAAAGTGGAAATACCGGCTGACTGGTAGCTGGTCATAAAGCTCTGGCTGAACACCTGGATCGATTTCAACCAAACTTGGTACATATACTGGTTAGTATTTACTATCTAGGAAGAAACACTGTGGGCGAAAGAATCAACAAATTCCTCAGGGGGAGATGGTTAGAGAGAGGGGAAGGGAGAAGAGGGATTTACATGAGGCGAGGAGAGGATAGAAATGTAGAGATTAACTTAGAAGGTTCGATGAGGAGACGGACAGAGGGGGAAGGAGCAGATTGACAGAGGCGGGAGGAGCAATTGGGCAGAGAGAGATGGGAGGAGGAGGATTAGGAGGAGGAGGAATAGGAGGAGGAGGAGGAGGAGCTGATAGAGAGGGGGGCAGGAGACGGACTAATAAATAAAAGAGTGGAATCAGTACACTGACGGCAACAAATTCACAACACCAAGGAGGAGTTGTGTGACATCAACGAAAATTAGTTGGCATGTTTCTAAATCTGAAAGGTTGTATCTGTTAAAATTTCGCGGCTATAGTACAAGAGTGGCGGTAGTAGTGCAAACCAGGTGAGGATGCAAATCAGGCTTGCTTTAAATAAACGCTGTTGCTCGTATTGAGTTGAAGTTAGTCTAGAATGCCTTTAACGCCACACCTCACTGAGTTTAAACGAGGTATCGTAATAGGGCTACTAGAAGAGAATGTTCCTTCTGCGATATTGCAGAAAGGCTTGACAGGAATGTAGGCACTTTGCATGATTGCCCGAAGGCCGCGAGGCACTACGATTGTATTCAGCGTATGGCTCTGGCGTGTCGTACTGCACCTGCGGCACCAATTTCAGCAGCAGCTGGCATCACAGTGACAACGAATTGGCGCAAAACGGATACTTCCAGGTCAGCTGGGATCTAGTGGCTCTGTTGCTTGCGCTCCACTTGTCCCCAAACCACAGCTATTTGCGACGTAAGTGGTGTCTAGCACGAGCTCATTGGCTGGCAGCGTGGACGTCTGTTGCGTTTTCTGATGAAAGATGGTTCTGCCTCTGTGCCGGTGATGAGATGCCGGTCATGACTGTATGTTGGCTAGAAGAAAGACAGTAGAGGGCCTACAACCAACCTGTCTGCGTGCTAGACACGCTGGACCTGCACCAGCTGTTACGTTCTGGTGTGCGATTTCGTAAAATAGCAGGTGGTTATCCACTCACCCTGACTGCAAGTTTGTACATCTATCAGGTAATTCGCCTTGTTGTGCTGCTATTCATGAACAACATTCCAGGGGGTGTTCCCCAACAGGATAATGCTCGATTACGAGATCCGTCTCCAATTGAGAACATGGGACATTATGACGACAACTCCAGCGTCATGAACAAACGGCATTAAACGATCCTTTGTTGACCAGCCAAGTGCAACAGGCATGGAACTCCAACCTACAAACTGACTTTCGGCACTTGTACAACACAATGCAAGCACATTTGCATGCGCCGGCCGCGGTGGTCTCGCGGTTCTAGACGCGCAGTCCGGAACCGTAAGACTGCTACGGTCGCACGTTCGAATCCTGCCTCGGGCATGGATGTGTGTGATGTCCTTACGTTAGTTAGATTTAAGTAGTTCTAAGTTCTAGGGGACTAATGACCACAGCAGTTGAGTCCCATAGTGCTCAGAGCCATTTTTGAACATTTGCATGCTTACATCCAACATTCTGGTGGATACGCTAGTTGTTAATGTACGAGCATTTCACATTTGCAATGGCTTATCTCGCTCTTACATTAACGTGAGATCTCGTAATGTTAATCACTTATATATCCTACCTAGACAAATGTATTTCCGAAATTTCGTTTCTCTACGTTAGTTAGTATTTTGTGTTGCGACATTTTACATAACCTAGCAGTTCCGCGTGCTGAGGTAGTTTCTTATATAAAAGATTTAATTGGCTTTGTGACTAGTCCGACTGCTATTGAAACAGGTAATTATTTATGTGATACAGCTAGGAAAATTAGTGTCGGTACATTACATACCCGGTGTGGCGTGTGGCTGCGATGAGCTGGGCGTAGAGCTGTTTGCCGGATCCCTCGGCGTCTGTACCAGGGAGGCTGTCGCCTGCCTTAATCGCGCTGCAAGTGCAGCGTCACGGTGACTGCGCACTCAGGCGATAAGGAGACAGATACTGGCGAATCATACTGACACTCTTCCCTAACTGGATCATTTTAATTATAAACATGGATGTGAGTCAGCGAATCATTTCGGCCGCCGTCTATCACTCATCAGCCTTTCAACTTTTTTGATGCTGACCTCATGTCGTCACCCATACACTCACACCTTGCAACACTGATAATTTGTTTTAGATTTTGTAATCATCACTTGGCGCTATATAACTTTGCTTCTGTAATTACTTTTGTCGCCTGTTTCACTATTCCTGCAGATGAGTATGTACTGGCGTAGTCATTATCTGTACCTAATGCATATCCTACTTGTCGGTTTATAAATAATGAAACTGGCTTTTCCACCTGCAAAGCTGATAATTTTAATGCAGATGACTTTCGGATTTTTCGTAAAACAAATTTTAAGCGTTGTTTTAAGCAATGCGCCTTTTTGATTTCATTAAACTAAATATACTTTTTAATATCTAATGCGTCCATTCTTACGACTTTCCTTCGTAGTGTAAGTAGAGCAGTGGTCACGTGAAGAAAAAACAGCGAAACTCGACTAGGAACTTGTGTTCGTGGATGTCGTTGTAGACAGGTTCTTTCCTGAGAAGCCTCTGAAACTGCTTCAGCTCAGTCCTTTCCACATCCATCTCTCTTCCACCTTCCTGGAAGTATCCATATCCACACATTTTGAAAAAAAAGGAAAACAAATTAGAATTTAATGTCTCGTCGACTACTAGGTCATTAGGGATGGAGAAGAAGTTCGGTCATGCCCTGTCGAAGGATCTATGCCAGAATTTGCCGGAAACGATATAGGGACTTCACGGAATATCTAAATTCAGTTGGCCGTAAGTGGATTTGAATCATCGTCCTCCAGAATGCGAGTCCAGTGTGTTAACCAACGCGCCACATCACGCTCTACGATTTTTGCGGTTATTCTTTTACCATCCTCATGTCTAATATGGACATACGAACATTTCATGTATTTCCATCGTTCATTTGAAAACTTCATGGGTTATGGCTAGGAGGAACCCTGAGAGTAACGCTATCATGTTGTATAACGCTTTTCATGCAGCCACGGGACGTCATGTTACGACTCAAACTGTGCGCAATAAGCTGCATGATGCGCAACTTCACCTCCGACGTCCATGGCGAGGTCCACCTTTCCGTTCCACAATAATAACTTTAGTATGGACATGGCATCTACACCTTGATTATTTAGGCACCATTACATTACCAGTGCGGTAGAAGACCAGAGAAACAATATGAAGAATACCATCTTTTGTTTCCTACCTATACCATCACTTTGGTACCAAATACCATTCTACTTTGTCCAACAGGCTTGCCAAAATGAAGTATGATTCTTAGAACAACAGTAGTATCATCGCGATTCAGCACTCTAATACAAAAAGTTACAATTTAAAAAATCCTGGGAAAGATATGAAGCACCTGTGTCTTGACGAACTACAATACATGAAATAGTTGTAGCTGATGAAACAATTGCAGTTGAAGAGTAATACAACCGCAATACTAGTAGCTACAATGAGTCTTCCGTACTGTGTCTAAAAGGTGTGTGATGCAGATGTGATAGGAAATCGTATGATAATTATAGTGATTTGAGCTCATAATGGGTAGCTATTGAAGGGGTCGGCAGAAACACTAACCTTCTCTTTAGTAGGATTAGTCCGATCACTTTATCTGTTGTATATTCAAATATCCCACGCATTCGTAACAAGAATTTACACATGTACCACTAAAAAGCGCTGCCTTCTATACCAGTTGTGTTGTCGTATTATGTTTATGTTCTTGTCTATGAGTTTAACTCAACACATAACGTGCAATTACCCAGAATTTCATAAAATCGAACAGTAGTACATCTGCAGTCAATGGTGCCGACTTCCCAAAATTTGTGTGGGTGCTTAAGAATAGCGAAATGTAGTATAGGTTTACTGGGCGGTCTCGACGTTTTTAAAAAGATCACCCGTCATTTATAATGTTTTTATGAGCACTGCTTTTGGCGTAAAGATCTTTGCTTTGATAAAGAAAAATGCACCGGTTCTGTTAACATACGTTGCGACTGCCCTAGCTCAGTCGGTAACACAGCTGACTTAAAAGAACAGAAAAGAGATAAAACTCGGCTTCAAATGTACTTGGTCTAACCTTCAGACCCGGAGGCGTCACGTACGCGATATAGGCCCGCGTGCAAAAATAAAAATCCTGACCCTTTAACTTAAAATACATAACCAATCATTAACTTTCAGTACAGCAGGTAGAAACCGAAATGGAGTGTGTTGTAAAACCCCATGTAATATAAACTGAAAGATCATTCGTTTAGTATATTCAAAGTATTAAATAAAAATATTTAGTACCGATAAATGTTATTGAAAATTAAAAACTTTTTAATGATTGACAGTCAATATCAATTAGCATAGGCCTATAGTTTATATGTTGTTTGACTGATTTGTACTTCGGAAACCACACTGTGCTCACCTTGACTTCTAGTGAAATCGGATCATGTAGCGTACTTTGTATGGTGGAGGGTATTGATTATTTCATTGACATCAATAGATAACGTTGGATACTGTGGAGGCTGCGTTCACTAACCCTGTTTTGCGTCACAGAATTCCACATAATAAGTAATAATAAGTATGAGCTCCAAAAATAAAAGTTCAGCCGAAGAAACAGTAACTGGAATAGTTGAAAACATGTAAAATTTTGTGCATTGATCTGAAACGCTAAGGAATACTTCATCCAATTCTTCGTCGTAATAAATCTAAGGAAATGAGTTTTTCCATCCTTAATGGCGTGACTTGCTTGACGGTTTCTTGATGACAAATATATGACGAATTTACCCATAGCGACTAGGAAACTGTTCGAATTCGAAAGTGTGTATAGAAGCAATACTCAATATTGTGTTTGGACTTTAGACACTCGTCCACACAGAACATTTGAAAACTGCGAAAACTGTTGCTCGCGAGGAGCTTTTGCGCCACGCCTCCCGTTAGTTGACCCTCTTCTTTGTACTATTAATGCGGTAAAACCTACACAGTTCATAATGTAAGCTCCCACGTCCTTCAAGGCCATTGTCTCAACAAACAGAAAGATAACAATCCAGGTTATGTGAAAAGAATGTCACTGAAATTTTTAACCACACCGTTGTTATTTTTTTTAAAAAAAGCTGTTGAGGTAGTCTGTAAAAAATTATTGCTCATTATTGGCAATCAGATATTTTAAAACAATTGTTGACGAATGGAGCGGGTATCAGTTGTCAGGAAACATGAATGCAAGCGGAATAGACGAGATTCCATTGACAGTACTGTGCGACTGTTATTCTGGGCGGTGCCTTTGACTTGGCCAGAGAAAAGCAATGATTGGGGCAGTGTATTGTTTGACTGACTTTGCACTAAGGCATCTGAAACAAACGTATGTTTTAGAGGTCAGAATTTTTAACTTCCATCTCAGTGGTTCAGTAATTCATTACTTTTTGATAAAGGCAAGTGAGAAATATATGTTTTATTTTGCTTTTAACAAAGTAAAATTTTTTGTCGGTGAGGCTCACCCTTAATATATGTATGTGGGTGCTCGATCCCCGTCGCACCCACATAGTCGGCACTCGTGTGTTGCATTACACTGAGTTGTTTGTTGCACATTACTGGCTTCTCAACTTCTGTGAAGATATATTCGCAGACCAAGTGTCACTGACGTAACAAGCGGAATAAACTGTAATAACGCTATAACTCTGTAACGAGCCGCTGGAGTCATTGGGTCTTTAATATCACAGTTCTCTGTAGCTTTCCCTGAACAACTTCTGAAAGTTTATTGATGGATTTCTGGTTAGCCTAGTATACGACGAGAGTAGCGAAAGGTTTTAGCAGCTGTTGCACCGTAAGTCCGTCGATAATGGAATATTTCAGATTGAAGGAGCGTTGCTATTCGACGTTAGGGGATGCGGGCGACGGTTGCCCTAAATCTGGATTTCACTTCACACTGCGAATGACGAGTGAAGACGAAGTTAGTGCTGAGTCAGATGCAGTGAAAGAGAGGTCTGTTAGCCGCGATTTTCGTGCGATGTTTTAGGACTACAAGAAGAAGTTAAATGTAGAAGAACGCAAATCTTCTGTGGTACGCGTTTTTGATAGGTTCACCCCTTCTAGGGCCACCGCTGGAAATTATTATTGTGAGTTTTCAGAGGGTTGGGAGTATCTTGAAGACGAGCGGCCTACCAGTCACCCAATAACGGAAGTGGCCCAAAAAAACATTGATGCTCTGAGGCAAACGATAGAAGGTGATCCTCATCTTGTATTTTGTGACATTGCAGTGACGATAAATTTGGAATTGCTGCGGTGCACACCATTGTTCACGATCTAGACCTAACCAAGATATGTGCCCGCTGATTGTCATATTCCCTAACAGAAGACCAAAAATACACAATAAAGGACTGGCGTCGTTCTGCGCTCGAAAAATTCGACAAATTGCCCTGCAAAGACATTCACAATATCGCCACAGGTGCCGAAACATCCGTGTACCATTATGAGTGCGAAATGAAAACGAAGACTTTACTAAGGTGTTTTTGAGTTTCTGTTCAGAGGAGTACGATCTTCGGGAAGAAGATGGTGGTCACTTTCGTCGCCAAGATGGGTCTGTGAACCTGGGCACAATTTGCACATTTATATGTGACTGAAAGTTTGACGAACGTTAGCACCACATGGAGGT
The DNA here is from genome assembly GCF_023897955.1 of Schistocerca gregaria. Taxonomy (NCBI): domain Eukaryota; kingdom Metazoa; phylum Arthropoda; class Insecta; order Orthoptera; family Acrididae; genus Schistocerca; species Schistocerca gregaria. Next base: position 223,413,965 of record NC_064921.1, read on the forward strand.
CATAGCACCCAAAGTCTAAAAGTGGGCACCTAGTTCTGCATTACGACAATACCTCAGCACACATAACTTCCAAAGTAGTGGACTTCTTGCAGAAAGATAAGGTGCAAGTGCTACCGCATCCAAAACACTCACCTGATGTAGCCCTTTGTGACTTCTTCATATTTCCAAAGACGAAGAAAAAAATTGTGGGCACGGTATTTCATATGATAACGAGGCTATCACAGGTTACAAGCTTTCACTAAGTGACTTCGCTAAAGGAGCTAGGACCGGGCCATTTTCGAAGTGGTTTCAAGCGATGGAAAAATTTACAAGTGTTCATGGAAAGTATTTTGAAAAGTTAACAGTCATATTGTAAATAATTTTTTTAAAAATTTCTGCTAAAAACGGTTGGCAGGACCCTTGTATATGGATCAGTAATTACTGGCTGATTGGAGCAAAACACTTGAGCACTATTTCAGAATGATAGTAATTTCACAAGGAATCAGATGTACAGCGGAATGTCTGATGTAACAACTCCTCTCCGACAGTGACTTACCTGCAATCAACGCACAAAAACCAGGGAGACAATGGACAAAGTTCATGCTCAAGAGCAGGTTGCAAGGCACTGGTGGAGTTAAAGAAATAGAAAGTATTAAAGAAATAGAAAGCATTCGAACTTGACGGTATCCACGCTGAAGTCATGCAAGAAATAACGTCGCAGACCGTACCTTACGCAAAGTAGTTACGATCGAAACATGGGTTGGAGCTGGTGCCTGTGGAACGTCCTACTTCGTGGTGCCGTTTTCGCCTTTAAATTTTATTATTTATCAATACTTTCTGTGTCATCATGTCATAAACCCACAGGGTCCAGTAGTACGTAGTAGCTGAATCGTGGAAGTTGGCGAGAGCGCTGATTATCAAAAAATCCGAATTAAAGAACCCATCGAAATGAAAGTCCTACATGTCTGCTTCGCTTTTCAATACCCTAGCTATGGCCCAGGAGCGCATCCTGTATGATTAACTGCAAGAACACAGGGACCTTCATAAACGTAGCTGGCATTAAAACAAGATGGACGAATAGAAGACTCACTTGACACAGTAAACGAACCCTCTCGGAAATACGCAACGTCAGTTATGATCGACAGCGTAAGGTCCCTAATCATTTTTATTCTCTTTATTTTAGTTTGCGTTGCTCGAGAATTTGACAATAAGTTATATACATCTATCAGCCTCACTCTGCTATATCTTCCGTTATTACTGGCAGGGATTAGCGGTAGAGTGGTCTGCGGGATACCGGAAAGTATTCCAATAGTCATGAAGGAATGTTGTGAGAGGTCAGTATGTGTATCTACCAATAGAATCCATCGTCGTTTTTAATGGATGGGGACATTGATCTTAATTGGTTCTAGTGCACATTGACGAACGTATTCTAGTGGTATTCGTCAAATAAAGCGTGGTTTTTCAGAATAGTCACTAGGTTATCTAAGTGTGTTATGAAGTGATGTGAAGGAATGCAGCGAACAAAATTGTTTACCTATTGGTTAAATGTATTTCATCGGTAACACAAATTTTCTAACTCTTTAATTAGGCAACACTTTCATAGATAGAAACATCTACACATACATTAGGGTACGAATTAATTAGAAATATAATTATAGTGCCCAGTTCTGGACTGTCGTGGACATGCCGTATAACATAATGCACATCATAACAAGTACAGGAACTACAAATTTAAGGATGCTACTTAGCGCTGTGAAAGCTAGTGACAGT